>NW_009926653.1:12879-33861 GCF_000696875.1 Nestor notabilis
AATTGATGAAATTCACCTTAGACTACTTAAGAATATAGCCAATGTAATCTCTGAGTCATTAATAATTACCTCTAAAAATGCAATAAAAGTGGGGGTGGTCCCAGAGGACTGCAAATTTGCTGTCACAGTACCTAACAAGAAAGGAGGGAAAAGATCTAAAGAATTTTGGACCAGTTAACCTAACACTGATTCTCAGACAAATGCCATGTTAAAATTATGAAACCATCAATTTATAAACACTTAGCACATACAAAGCAGATAGCATGTAATTGTGAAATAGAAAATCAGGCACAACCAAATTGACTTCATTTGGTGGCCCAGTGGATTGTGGGGAATGGGAGCTGTGAAAAGTCTGGATTTAAGTAAACTTTGGATATTGTATCATAAAATAATCTGCTGTGAATGAGATAAGGACACATTTAATTGAAAAAAACTATATTCAGTTCACTACTGATTTGGAGAGTGAGGACTCTTGGTTAATCCTCAGGCAAACTATTATTATTGGGCTTATTGGTATTTTCACTTGCAACTTGGATCAATCTGCTAGTACTACACAGCTATAGAGAGCCATGAGCAATAGGAAAGACAATATTAGTTTTGAAAAATATCTTGATAAATAAAAGCTGCCCAGAAGCTTGAAGATAATAGGAAGGCTGAAATACATAATCACAAATGAAAAATTATTCAAAGAGAAATATGTAAAAGTGCAAATAAATTACAGAGAATATCTGTCTATGCAGCAAATCTGCTGGAAAGTATCAGCATAGTGGGAGAGTGGATTCAAATTCAGTGGGTCAACATTACAATGCTGATTCAAAAGAGGATAAACCCAATTGTCAGAACTATTATCAGGAATTTCCAAAGTAAAAGGCAGGACACAATTGCTGGTTCTGAATGAGGCACGAGATGAATTGCTGTTCTTGGTTGGGGAACTTACTCTCAAAGAAATGAAAGGAAAATTTGAAAAGACTGAAAAAAGATTATTAATAATGATGTGGGTTAAAAACCAATAGCAGTGATGAAATGCTGAAGGACCAGAATTGCAGTCCAGAAATAAGAATGCTGACAGCAGTCTTCATAGATATGAGCCCATTATAAGGATGATGGCGGTCAATAATTAAAGCTGTTGTAGGACTAGGGATAATCAGATTTGTCTCTACACAGCAGATTGAGGTTAGATTTGAGGGGACAGCTAACTAGACAAGTAGTATTTAAAAGTTAAAAAGACTTGGGAAAACAAGAAAGGTAAGACATGTCCTGAAGAAGACATGTTTCTGGCTCTGATGTGAAGAGGAGGAATACAAGTATATCACTTTAAACTTTGTTTAGCAAAGTTTGCAAGCAATTTCTACTCCTCTATGAGATTGCTTTTTAAATACCAAAGTAGCAGCTGAGGCACTCTTCCTGAACATCCTTCTTCCCCTTTTACTGCGCTGCAGGGAAAACCTGCCTGGAAAACTTTTTGTTGCACAGTGCTTATGTGCAGTAAAACAAAGGATAACATTTGCAGTTCTGTCTCCTGCCTCCCACTTGCAGCTTTGTGCCTTTCTCCTGAGCGGCTGTGGCAGGGATTTTTCTAGAGCAGGGTTTTTGCCTTGTTCTCATGCTATTGTTCTCAGATTGCTATTCTCACAGTCCTGCATCTGCAAACCCCAATATTCTGGTAATATCAGATTTCTCATGGGAGCCAGTGTATGAAACTGACCTCTTCTTTCTTTCCCTTTTCTCATCCACTTCCTTTACAGGTTTTAGTTTATATTAGAGGATTAATCTGTAAAAAAGTGTGAGTTGTTCCCTGTCAAAGTATATAGCACTAGAGAAAAAGCACAGTCAAAATTCACCATGTCATCTTTATTGTCATCACCTGCTGCACTGTAACTTTCATTGTTAGAATTGATGTCTGCCATCAGCCATGGACACCCTAGTAAAGTGTGCTTGTAAGCCTGTCTCAGCATACTTTGT
This sequence comes from Nestor notabilis, assembly GCF_000696875.1. Classification (NCBI taxonomy): domain Eukaryota; kingdom Metazoa; phylum Chordata; class Aves; order Psittaciformes; family Psittacidae; genus Nestor; species Nestor notabilis. The sequence goes on from NW_009926653.1 coordinate 14,842, forward strand.
CCAAAATTTTAGATTATATAAAACCAAAAATTGCTTAAGTGTAAGCAAAAAGTGCCAGCTGAGATGCTGAAATGGTTATTAGTAGAACCCAGGCCTTTTCTCCAGTAGACAAAACACTAAAAAATAACCCATAATGGAAAATGTATAACTCAAAGCCAGAAATTCTGCATTTAGTAATCCTTACCCATAACTGCTAGAGGAAATAAAAAGTAGGTACAGCAAAGATGTTATCAGCTCTACTGAAAGCCAGGAGACTTTGTTAGCTTGGGCTGTTTCAGACATTGCTTGTAGCTCCTTCTCTGTTAACGGCAGTACTACAGAATCGGCCACATTCCTGGCTGTATTGTGGCATGATGTCTCTAACATCAACAAGATTGACAGTCACAAAGGTAAATATTCGTCCCTTCAGGCCAAATCTCATGGTATCAGGAGCCCCAAAAGGGACTGATGAGTAAAAAAGGCACCATTCTTTCACTTTATTTGTTACTGACTTAGACCTTATTCCTGCACTATATTTGATCATGATTTGCAGTCCTACCCTCTTATTGAGCAGACATGATCTCAACACAGTCATTTCATCAAAGAAGTAGATCTTTATGTCTGGACTAATTCAATCCTCCTATCTATTTTTTTGTCTGCTCTTATACACAGAATGGACTGAGAATACTTTGACCATTTTGGAAATTTTCAAGTACAAGGCCCTCTCACTACAGGAGATTTGTCTGCAACCAGTATAATTTACTATTTTTAAATGTATAATTATTCCATTTCTCTAAAAGGCTGATGCTAGTCACAGCAGCTGCAAGTAATATTATATCAAGAATCTTTTCTACCCATTGCCTGCACTTAACTAATTTATATCTGAAATTATTAGAAAGTTTAATATTTACATGTAAGTACTTTAAAGTTTGAGGTAGAAAAGTTCACATTCATACAGCAGTAGTCTGAGCTAAAAAATTACTAATAAAGAAATTGTAATTTCTTATTGAGCATGAATCTGTGAGTGTGGTAAAATTTGTCTTCTACATTTAAACTGTATACAGTAAAATTATAAGTAAATCACATATCACAAAGTGCTACACAAACACTTCAGTTAATGGATTCTTAGTTAATGTATTACTTTACAGTATTCTAGAAAATGCCACAAATATTGTTCTTTTGAAACACTGATATATTATGCAGACAAATAGAGTTTCTACAGATATCATTGCTACTTTTTTAAGTCAATAACTGTAAAACAAGTAATCTAGCAAACAATGTGTGTCATGTTCCTTTTTATCTAATTTAGGACAAGCATTTAAGTTATTCAGAGAATATTAAAAAAAAGCACCTTTTTTTTTCTCTATATGAAATAAATTACAATTTTAAAAGTGTTACAGGTAAATGTTAAAGATAGCCGGGGAATTGTCCAACACAAAATGTGTGCTTTACTTCCATTTTCAGTGAGAACAATGGGAGGAAATGGAGATGACTGTAAGCAAACAGGAATTACCTCTTTGTGGGGGAAGCGAAAAGCACTTTGGGATGAAGACGATCTTCTAATGCGTGATTTGGAGACAACTGGCTTCTACAGAAAAATCTTTTAATAACTCTATAGTGGACCATGAACTCAGCCAGTTGACAATGATCTGCCATTGCAAAAAAGTGTCTTGATACAGCAGTATTCAGAAAGTAGCTTGAAGTAATGTGGCTAACCCACCAAGTGCTGTTATACTGTGTCTTCTTGCGGGCCTCACACCAGGAAAAATGTAAACAACCCGGAGGCAGTCAGGAGATTTAGTAAACATATCTATTGGGAGAGAAACAATGCCAAAAGGTTTAGGAAATGTGACCTTTAAGGAAAGGCTGAAGGAATCAGCCTTGGTTTTTCTGGCAAATGTAGTATAGCTGAAACATAGTAACAGACTTCTTACTTTGTAAAAAGGTTTTGTGAGGAAGACAGTGATAATTTTTTCTCTATGTCTATTGAAGGTTTGACAAGAAACAAACTTCTGCATTTTCTTGTGGTGTTTCAGGTTAGGTAATAGGAAAAGCTTTCTACTGGCTCTTCGTCACCTGAAGCTTTAATGAACACACTACAGAGTCACTTATCAGCCTTGGGGAAGGGGTATTGACTGCCATATGAGCAGGGATGACTTAGGAGACCTGTTGAGATCTCTTCCTATGCCTATACAACTTTTATGATGTAAGCTGGGAGTACTATCAGGGAGTAATAAACAGTTTTTCTCTTTCTTTTTCTCTCTTGTTCTTGCTGTTGCTCTTGTTCTCACCCTTGCTTTAGCTCTAAGCCTGTATCTTGTATAGCATTTCAAGTTTAAAAAAAAAATAATTCTAAATTCATATCAAAATGTTCAAAGCCATTCAGCAGAGTCCAGAAAAACCTGAAGTGTCCCTTTTATATCTCAAATAAAAGCGCGTACCATAGTCTTTAAGAGGATGATTGACAGTCTGAAGTTTACCACATTCATGTCATGTCTGTGATTTCCATAAAATTAATAACTAAATTCTCCATTTATATAAAAAAAAAATCTGCATCAGCTGTAAGTTGCTCAGATGCTAAGGCAAATAATTTTTCTGACAATAATATGACAGGTTGCCTCATTTAATGTTATTTTTGTGTTCTGCTAAAAGATTTGGACATGTACGGGTAGGATTTCTTAGATATTAGCTCATGAAGTGATGCAACTTTGCCAAACCCTTACTGTCAGTCAGTAGTTTTCAAGTATTTGTCTACAACTACTTCATATATTGCAGTTGCTTGTAGAGTATGTGAGAGTACTTGAAGTTGGGAACTAAAGAAGTTCTACTTAGTGTTCTATTTATCTCCTTCAAAGCACCATTAGCTTTATATTAGGACTGTTACACCAGCAAGCAATACTCTGCTGTCAGGGAATCAATGCTTGTGTTGACAGCCTGAGGATATGCTCACCACTCTCCTTGATAATGCTGGTTCATTCCCAAATTATATTTATATAGACTTCTGTCACTTATTTGGTGTTCTCCAAATGACTTTCAGAGCTAGAAGTTCTTCACATGGTACCTTAGGTAATTCTTACTCACTAATCTGATGAGAAAGACTCACTGTGTTCAGTTTCACTGTAACATCAATTCTTTATTACACAAGTGAAATAGATCTGTAGCAGCTTTAAGCTATTTGTTTCAGTCCCCTGTCTTTTGCCTGGACTTTTGAAGAGGATGAGTCTGAACTGCAAATTCATTCACCTAAATGAATTTATGAGTGGTAGACGATAGAATACTACTGGAATAAAGACAGAAATGTATTCATAAAAGAAACTCCACTTCTGAATATTCCTGCAAGACTGAACTGGTAGTCAGGATAGACATAGAGCTGGACATACTGTCCAATAATAGTAATGGATAAAGTAACAATTTATGATGTCTCATAGATTTCTGACAGGCAGAATCATATGTGGAGAGAAGTTAAAGAACTTATGTTTTTAATTTCTTTAGGAAGCCGGTTTCATAGGTGTGGTCAGTGAAGAGAAAAGATAGCATTAATCAAAGTTAAATTCCACCTTATAAAAACAAGTCAGCTAAACCTGGCTTAAGTGACTGAAAGGAAGAGCCATGCTAGTGACTTGTGACAAAGACTAAATGATGATATCCAGTTGAATAAAGGTTGAATAAAAGCTGATCTGTTTGATCACTTTTATTCAGAATGAAAAATTCCTTAATATTCATGGTCTTCTTCACAAGAGGTTTTTTACCAGCGGGGCCAGTTCTCACAAAACTAAATTATAGCTTTTCTTTTCATCCTGAATTCTTGAGAAGCTATGAAAAGATGTCATCAAGTACAGCCGCCTTTCATGGATTCAGTCCTTTGCTCATCTTTTATACTAGAAGAGTCCTGCAAATAAAGAAGACATCTGACAGCTTGGATTGTTTTGATGGAGGATGGAGCTCTCTGTAGACTTTTCTTCAACAGTATTTATCTACCAACATGATTGTATTCCTGGCAAGCTGTATGGCTATTGCATTTTTGTTTACTTGCAGCACATGCTGGTGTCTTGGTACACAGCACCCATAAGGAAGGAAGTAATCAGCAGCTTGACTTTTTAAAGTTAATATTTTCCATGATGTCTTATTTTTTTATCTTGGACAGCTTTGCAGATTTTAGGAATAAGATTTCTGTGCATGGGATCCACCTCAATTTCAATGTCCTTGGAGTGCTTCAATTTTGGTTATCCTGGAGGAAGTCCCATATTTTTTATAATGTTCCTTTAAAGCCCTAGGAATTGTTAGATCCTCCTCATCTCTTCAAAATATTAAAAAGCCCACTTCAATTAATCAGATCCTAAGTGATTTTATGATGTTTTTTTAAGTATCACTACCTATTTACTACAGACTCTAGCAAGGCTTCAGCACTCATATCCTGACCTAATAAACATAGGTAGGGATTTACTGATATTACTTCCAAGCATATGTATGTTGTTAAGCTAATTTTATCAAGCAATATAATATGAAGATCAGACATTTAGCACTTTCTTTAGCATTTTTTTGTCTTTTTCTCCTGTATGATAGACTAGATATTGGTAGTCCAAAGTTATGTTTAAGAACAGTGTGACTAGTGTTAGCCCCATAAATGCAGCATCTGTCCCTAAGGTGTCAGTGAAGGAGGACAGTGAGTGGAAGAGGTACCCAGAGGTCTGTTAGTTAGATTCAATAACAATCAAGGCTTTCAGACAGTTTTCTAAGACAAAATAATTAAGGACACAATGGTAGAAAGAGAATAGGACAAAACACAACAGAGTTTCATCAAAGGTACACTATTCAAGACTGTTCTCTAACTTTTCTTGATAAAATAACTGACTAGCAATACAAAGAAGTGATATAAATCCCATCTAACTGAAGCTGAGTAAAGTATTTCCTATGATGATGCACAGAAAAGGATAAATTGAACTAGGAGTTAGTACAAAACCCTGCAAGTAACATGGGAAAAAGGCTAATAATCACATGTTGGGTTGAAGTGAGTTGCTAGTAGAGTTCCTCAAGGATTAGTCTTGCAAAAATATTATTGAACTGTTTTACTTAGTTACACTAAACAATAGCTACAAAAACAAACACTTATATAAAATATTAAATAATATTTTCATTAATGAATTTGATAGATGTACCCATGAAATTTGATGATAGTAAAGTTGGGAGTTTCTCTCAATATAGAATTATGCTACTCATGAAGCAGCTCTGTGTGACCTTGCAAACTGGAATAATAATAATAAGAAGAAATCTGATAATGCCAAGAGCAAGGCTATTCCCTTAGGGACTACTCACTTGAACTTTAGCTATATAATGGGTACTCACTGGGTGTAAATGGCAGAGCAAGATCTTGATATATCTGTTCATGACAGGATGTCCACACACCAACAATCTGACGACTCTGGAAAATAGAAATGTGTTAGCTGTATAAGTCGGGTGAAGTATTTCTAACAGCCAGTAGTCTTTTATGCAGCCCTTAGTAGCCCTAGAAGGGTAGAATTTCCTCTCCATAGCAGTGATATATCACCAAGGGTAGGTGAATGATAAGTTTATGAAGAAGTCTTATTTGGAAGAGTATGCAAAATGTTAAAAATATACAAAATCAAATAGGACCAGGCTTAGACAGGGGTTACAAGGGAACAGAGACCTTCTCTTCAGTGACTACTAGAATGTTTGACATGTTTAGCTTAGTGTAATAAGGCCTGAGCAAGGAAATTCATACTCTTCATAAATATACCAGTTAGACATAAGTAGCCAAAAAAGTATTTAAGTGAAGATGCAAAGTTAGCACCAAACAAAATAGTATTAATGTGCTCTGGAAGGCTTGACTCAGGAGAAAAATGAGGCTCTAGAATATCCCTCAAGGGGTAACAGTGGGTGGAAACAGCCTGCTTTAATCAGTTTATAAAAGACATAATGAAATGTTTATTTAAAATAACAGGGGATTGTGCCTAGCAGGTCCTTTTCAATTCTATGCTCTGATGTAGTTCACTTTTGTATTGAAAGAGAATAAATCTTTACTTTCCCTAATGAGTAAGGATAGAAAAGTTAATAAATATATAAAGTTTTCTCTTCAAAACTGAGAGGTAAAATGTTGCTATTGCCCAGTGACAGTACACTTTCTCTAACAGAGTTAATCATCCTATTACTATTGTTTATCATTAATTATTGATACCAAAGCAGCATCGAGAAGTCCCAGCCAAACTCAAGGCTCCACTATTCTGGGTGCCTGTGAAAATAAGCATAGCAGAAGACAGTCTTTTTTTCAAAGAACTGCAGCCTAGCTTCCCAGTTAAACAGCTCAGGCTGACCATGGCATGTATGTGTGATAACTACTCACAATAAGGAGCCCATTTAATAGTGCTGTTCACAATACTCCAAGTCAGGCAGGTATAAGTTCTATCAGACTGCAGCAGAACAGGGGGGATAGAAAAAACTGGGAGGAAGAAAACTGGATTCCCATCTCTAAAATTTTTTTCTTAAAAAAATAACATAGAGACATAAGGACAAGCACTGTAGGTAAGACCTGAGTGGATTTGACAGTGGTCAGAGGACGAAGAATTTAAGGAGGAAGGAAACATTGAGTGATCAGTCCCCTGCTCGTTACCCAGTTTCTGTTAATCTATTGTGTGAGCATATGCTAAGTCTTAAGCCATACCAACAAATATGAGCTTAGTAGACTTTAATGAACCATAAATTTGTCTAGTCACTTCTGGAACACATGTGAGGTTTGGCCTTCATAACATTTTATGGCAATGGTTTCTACAGCTTAATTGAGAACTTCCTTTTGGTTAATTTTAAATCTGCTGCCTTTTATTTGAACTCATGATTCTCATACTAAGAGAAACCTCCAATGAGCATTGCATCTGCATTATCTTTATATGCTTTAGGCTTTACAGATAAACTGAGGTGTTGGGAGGCATTTTATCCACAGTCATTGAGAAATTCTTTACTTAAGTGGATTACAGGACACAGATGTGCTGGGCTCCCAAAAAAAATGTCCCAGACATGAGACTCTCCTTCCACACACCACATGCAGATGTCCACATACATTGTCCAGAGCAATTACATTTCCTCAAGGATGTTATTAATTTACAATATGAAATGAGCACTCTCATAGTTCTACCGATCAAGTATTTAAGAATTTTCCTTTTCAGGATCACAGTCCAGCTTAAAATCCAAGTAATTTCTTTTACATTACAGCACAAAAGCCATGCATGAAATTAATGGTCTGAGGTGGAGAGAACAAAATTTGTTTAGAGAAAGGCAATGGATAAAGCTACCTTGTTAGGTAATACACCAAAGTAATTTTTGCTTACGCCTAGGTCAATTAGGCCTAGATTCAGCCTGTCTCTGAATGACACAGGTGTTGGAACAGGCTTCCCAGCTACTGGAACTCTGAATGTTCAGGTATTGGAACAGGCTGCCTAGGGCAGTGGTGGGATCACCATCCTCGGAAGTGTTCAAAAACCATGTAGATGAAGCTCTCAGTGATATGGTTTAACGGTGGTCTTGGAAGCCCTGGGGTAATGGTTGGACTTGATGATCTCAATGGTCTTTTCCAACCTAGCTGATTCTGTGATTCTATGACACACTTCAGTTCATTCTGCTCAGACCTGCACTTAAATACATATGAGGCTACAAGAATGTCCTTATGTGCTGTGGTGATTAGGGACAGATGCTGAAATCAAAGCAATAAGTATCATGTCTTGTCAGCACCCAAAAGCTAAGTTTGTCTCCAGGTTTACCAAATAGCTCTGTATTTTATGTGTTTTTCCATGTACAGATAGTGAACCTAGTGAAACTTTAGTACTTATCCAGATGTATGGGACTGCTTTTATGTATTTTTAGGATCTGGGGCTCTGAAAGGAGATAAACCTTAATGTATGTTTACAAAGGTCTCAAATATGTACTACTGCAATGTCAAAACAATGCTGTTTCCTTTGGTCTGTGCCTAGGAATTTTAGCTTTGTTGGCTCAACAACAAAGGGTCTTATTATCAGCCTTTCACACACAAATACCTGGGCCCATGTGTGCTGCATATTACATTGCAAGAATAACTAAGAAAACTTCTCTGAACTGCCTGACAGTTGTACTCACGTCCTATGTGGAGTAGCTCTCACTCTCTCAACTTCATTAAAATGATGAGACATTCAGTAGGAGACAGGGAAAGCTGGGCAAAAGGAATGGGAAATAGCATAAAACACTGAACAACTAACTTTTCTACTGACAGCATCGTAGTGAGCATTTTTCCAGCAGTTTTAGATTTAGTTTGAGACATCTGGAATAAAAAAAATAGTATCTATTTTTATTTGCAATGTGCCTTCTTTTTTTATACTTCGTGAACATTAGTGTCCAGAAAGATAGACAGAGCAGCCATGGCATACTGCAGATATTTTATAGGAGTGTCTGACAACCAGTTTCTCTTTGGCCAGAATAAATTTCAGATGTGCCTGTCTTGCAGAAACAAGGGGACAATCATGCAGAAATTGCACTTCCTGCTTTTATTGCTTTAACAAAAGCAATGCCATAGAAGCAGCATTTGAAAGACTTATACAAATCAGACTGCCTGCAAATGCTGATTAATGTCCTTCTATAAAAATAAAACCCCTACACTGATTAGCTATATTGCGGTGCAATTCACACATGTATTAAGACAAGGTCAGGAGACCCTCTTATGGATGGGATAAACTTTTGTAAGTTGCTGCTGATTGCAGTCACATTCAGTTTAACAATGTTGCTCCTCATAAATATCTTAATGAGTCTCAGGATATTTCCTTAGCCTGTGAGATTACTAATATACAGAAAGAGCAAGCTCCATGCTCAGCAGGGAAATAGGTTCAAGCCTCGATCCAGTTTAATGGGCTGCTTAAAAAGCAGCTCCTGGAATGCTCTCTTCCTCCTGATGTCACCCCAAAACTGAGCTGGCTCATGAGATAAATAGGGGCTTGCAGGGAAGGATGCTGTGTGTGGTAGAGAAGACTGGAGTTTCTTAACAATTAATGCTGAATGCAAACCAACATTATAGACTTGTTTTGCAGTTCAGTAAAGACAGTCAGCACAGGAAAATCCGTGTTATAAAAACAAACCCACTGATATTTACGAAAAATATCATATTTAGAAGAAGGAAACTCACAAAAACAATGCACCACATCTGTTAAATTTGTGCCAAGAGACCAGACAAATTCAGAAGCAGATTATTTTGAAGACCGGTGAAATACTATATCCCTAACCTGAAAAGTCTAGACAGAAACACAAACACTGTGAGAATTCTCTCCAGCTTCTAGCTCCACTTTATAGAAAAGAAGCTAAAATAACTTCTCAGAAATCACCAGAGAAAGCCTAAGGGACAAGATTTTACCCACATCTTCTTAACCCTACACTTTACCTCAACAATATCAATCTTTCTCACATACAGGTTATTCTGTTGTTATCTTTAAATGTATTTTAAAATATGAACATGTAATGCCAGCATCACTAATAGCGTTCTACGCTTTTGAAAGTCCTGGTTATAAATGTGTGACAATTTTAACATCAAAATTAGGAATCATTCAAAAAGAAATTGTGTTGGCTGTGGCTACAGCAAGACTGTTGCAATTAAAGATTACTAATTTATAAAAATAGAGTGCTGCTCAATACGGGATATATTTTAAAAGAAGAGCAGAATAACTTCATGAAGTGCTCTGTTTGTCCAGCCAGTGTGAGAAGTGGAAAATTACTTTCTTAAAATAAAGCAAAACAAAACCAAAAACAACAAAAAGAGAGCTCCTTGAAGAAGAATTTCTGCTAGCCAGTATGGGAAACATTTACTACAGGCAGATAGTCTTAATTAATCATCATTAATAAATTACAAGCAGATGTCCAATACAATGCTAAAATTAGGATCTTAATACATATTTCAGTTTGTAGTGCCTACAAAAGCAAGTTAACAACTGGTATTTTAAAATCTACTTTAAATATTATTGTAAATCCTCAATAGATGGTGCTATTATGTAAGTTAGTTTCTTAACTGATTATGCAAAAGAGCTCAGCACAAGCGTATATAGGATTTATCTGTGAACAGAGCTGGCCATCTTTATTATGTCCATGTTTATAGTACGTGCTTGTGAAAGGAATTTCATTTGCTTTCTAGCCCAGGGGAATGATCACAAACACAGGTAGATATCTGCATTACACAGCTCTTCCTAACAGCAGACAGATTTCAGACTTTTTATTACTAAAAGTAGGGGTATTTGAAACAGAATCATTGTCTGCAGAAAATGGCATACCTCTCATCGTTTTTCTGCCATAGCTTGAAATGGTTGGTATCTGGAGCTAATTAGAAGTGTGAAATACAGTTTCACAGTGTGGCAGAACATTGCAAGCTGCTCTTACATGGTTCAGCATTACGGAGGCAGAATACAGCAGCAGCCTTCTCACTGACTTTGCTTTTAGGAAAGCAGATGTTTCCTCCACCAACTGACTAAACACAGCAATAATTCCCCCTCCTCTCCCTCCCTCCAAAGACAATTTTTCTAATCGTTCCATAATTTCTGCTTTTGATTACAGTATCCTATCTTTTCAGGAATGCTCTTCCAAACACCTCCAGGAAAGTAACCCAGAAAGGCACTTCATATTGCTCAAAACTAATACTTCTGGTTACCTCCCAAATGCAGTTCTGATTGTTAAAAAAACTAATGAATAGGGGATCAGAAAACTTTGCTTAATTTCCAAATTAAAAACCCTAACGGCCATTGCCCATGCAGTTTTGTAACCTTTATACCATGGCAGTGTTTTCACAAACTAAACGTATCTCCCAAGTCTGGATTTTATTCCTTTAGTTATTTTTCTGTTAATAGAACATTTAAAGAAGATGGTGTTTGTTGCATTGGCTTCATTCATGTTTTCTTGGGCTTCAGCAAAAATGAGTATTTTTCCTGTGCTATCTAAGCAGTGTCAGATTGTCTGAAGAGTCCTGTCACTTTTTACTCCTTTGGGAATGGCTTAGTCTTAGAAAAATCTTGATTTCATCAGGAATTTTACAATTGGAGGCTTATAGAAGCAGTACTTTTGGGAATACAAATGGGCACACAAATTCTTTAATTGAGTGTGTGTTATAATGGACATTCAGTCATAATGGGATTGCTGCAGATCATAACTTGATCACCCCAAATCTTTCAGTAAAATCCACCTGCTAGGGTTTTATCCAGGATTTAAGTTTCTTGCAGCTTTCTTGGTATGCTGTAAACCAGCCAGATTCACAGCTTTGGTCTGCGAATATAATCTGCAAAACTCTCATTTAACCCTCTAGATAGATACCCGGGAAATTGTAAGTGTTCATTTTTCATAAGTCAAACTCCCCAAACAGAACAGAATCCGTGTTGTCAGGGCTGAACATCACTAGTGCCCGTCTTTGATCTAGTTCATTCAAGAATCACAGACTACATGTAATTTCTGTTAACTAGTGCAAATGGGCCTAGTCCAAGAGGCAAACTCTGTGAATACCCAACAACTGACAGGAGTAACTTCAGCAGAAAACTCAGTAGTATTGACTGTTATTATTGGCAAATGCAAATTAGGGTGGCCTTGATGCTGGAAATTATTTGTCTCAACTGGGATTATTCCCTTCTCTGCTTTCATGGATTCCAACCCATATCAGAAAGCCATGGGAGGAACAGCTGGAAATGCCTACCTCTTCAGGGGAATAATACACTATACTATAGCATGTATATATACTATATACTATGTGTATACTATAGCATGCATACACACACTATAGTGTGTTCAGTGGTAATTTGTCTGAATTAGACTTGAGTAACAAATAAAGGGTATAATCCATCACTCTGAAACATAGTGGTACTTACTCTGAGAGTCAAAAAAACAGCCTGTGTGAAGGGCCAAACCCGAACACCCAGATCAGGCAGGAAGGTCCAGATTTTCTCAGGCAGACAATCTGTGAGCATCATGGACATGCCATCAACTACATCATGCTTATCATCACTTTTCCAGCTTCGTACAGATAGAGAGCATGATGCTGTGGGAAGAATTCCCAGAATATGTTGTTCAAGGTGAGCCAGGATGCCAGAGTCCAAACCTAATTCAAGACCAGACCTTGCTGTATTATTGTTATTAGCAAAAGTTGCCATGCTTGTGTTTTCTTATCATATTGATTAACAATTACAGTCACTTGCTCATTACTGTTTCCTGAAATTCAATGACTTACCAATAATATATTTTTAATCTGTTTTTTCTTAAATACTCAAAGGAGATGAAGGACAATTAGGAAGTCCTAATAGTCTAATTATTCCTCTGTGGTTTTCTTTAGCTACTTTTTTAGTGTGCTCTTCATCTTACATTAATGTCCACAAATCAATATGTATATAGTATTTCAGATAACATTGAGTAGGCAATCAAACAGTAGTAAATGTGATTGAAATAGGATAGAAAATGGGTAATTAGATAATAGTTTAATTTAATTTATAGTCTGGAGTTGTCATTAAAGGAAATAACATTTCAACCATTAGTGAATGAGCAAATATTTACTATATTTTAATGGGGAAACTGGTGGTAACTTACTCATTGATGCTGCAGTTCCCAAATGATACTGTTATTTTCTTTATATTTTTTCCAAGTCCTGGAACCTAGGTGGTAGAATTAGGTGATCCCATTTGTGAGACTGAAATCCTAAAAACAGTTTAAGGATCAGATGAGATGATTTTATGAAGCCAAATGTAAGCAATGGAATAAAATGTGTGCAATTTTCAGTTATTGGGCTGAGGCACTTCATTAGAGCTGAAAGAAGGTGAGGCAGCAGGAAGCCTTCTCCTGCAGACTGCAGCATTTTAAATTGCTGTAGCATGCATACAGGTAATAAATTACAAAGATACATGTCTATCAGGAGGGGAATTGGGATCTCTCTAGCTTTCCAAGACAGTGTTCTTCCCCAGTCAATTCAGGGAAGCAAAAACTAAAAAGGGAAACTGCAGAAGTCTGAATGCCCTACTCACGTCTCCTCCCTTGCAAAGTTATCTCCTGCTCAGTATTGCTACTAAACTAAAGTTTTATGAAAATTCAATTGATTTTTTAATATTTTATGAAATATCCTTTCCATAGGACTTTAAAATATTATTAGGCTGAACTCTTTTTCACTTCTGACCTTTCAGAGGCATTACACCTTGCATTGATTTTTCAGCTCTCTGATACTGGTTGAGCTACAATAGCTCCAGCAAATAGGAGAGGAGGGGGAATCAAATGCCATTGCATTACAGATCTGAAAAGAAATAATATAAGCTCGATTACCAACAATTCAACTTTCCTATCTACTCCCCTCAGCACACAAGTCCTTCAGAGATAAGTCATCAAGCAAATGTTTTTTCTCATATTCACCTCAGATTCAGAAGCCTTAACATTGCTTCCAACCTCCTTTATCAATCACTCTAAGCATTAAAAACGTGTATTAAAAGAAATACCTGAACTGAGTCTGTAGGCAATACTAAATATTCTCTTTCTCAACTAAATGATTTTCTGTCAGCTGGCTTGTCAGGCCTCTGAGGCAGCAGCAGGGGATCATTTGAAAAGAGTTATTTTGCACCAGTTATAAATTAAATCAACTTGGATCAATAGCATTTAGATTTTTAAAAGGATATAGCCAAGACACTCTCAATTAAAACAAATCCTGACTCAGTAGGCTCAATTTTCACATCAGGGTCTTACGTAAGCCATGTCCTAGAAGATAGTGTGGGGTATTTTTATCTCCAATTTAGACATCTAATTGATGAACACCAACACTTCACCTATTAATTCCTGGCTCTTTTTTTATGTTAGGGATGAAGTATAGGATTTGTTTTCACTGTGCACAAATAAAAGTCCAGTGCCACCTTAACTCTCCAAAGATATCTGGGACACTCACAAAGTGATGGGAATCTCTCAAATAATTAGTAAATCTGTGCCTTGGCAGGAGACCCTTGTGCATCTCAAGAGGCACTAAGTGCTTACATGTAGGCCACTGATACAAGATGTGTATGCCATTCTAAAACTGAATCTCAAATAGATCCAATGAAACAATCTTAGGGTGAGTAACTCAGATTCAGCCATCAAAATCTTTTGTACCTAAATTCACCAAAATTCTTTCTACTGGCAAATTTCCCCAACTAAAGTTGTTTGAGTAATAATGCAGTTTTAGAAGTACTTGTATTGAAGAATTTATAGAATCATCCATAGGACATGACGTGGAACATCACCAAGAGGATTTAGGGCTCTGAACCTGGTAATAAAACTTCGCATTTGTCCATGGTTTTTTCCCTAGTGTCTCAAGATACAAATATTAATCATGTCAGTGAAGGCACTAAGGGAGGTTTTTCAGATACTGCAATTTGTTCCTTGGTTAATATTCAGGGGTTGGGTTTGGTTTTGTTTGGGGAGACACGTTTTATACAGACTCTTGGTTCTAGCGGCTATATCTTAGAAAAAGCGTCCAGTCATAAATTCAGGCAGAAATGGTGCCCTGTAACTTTCATTATCTGATTTCACCTGCTGCCTGGCAGCTGAGAAAGTTTGAAGATTAGGGTTGTATTGCCTTCAGTTTAGCCTCCAGAAGACCTGAAGCATGACCAACTCACAAGTAACACTTGTTCTGTCATCCATCGGTATATTTTGGGAACCCAGGTGGATGCACACCAGAACCATCAGCATGAACTGCATGCTTTAATAACAGTAATCCTTCTATTTATGTTTCTAGATCCCTCCCAGTCATGTTAACAGAGGCAAAGAAACCCAGGTTTTAATCTCCTAGCTTGTGTGCCAATCTGAGTAAGCAAGCAGCTAAAATCACTAAGGTTGAATTAATAATGTATTTTTAAAGTCTTCATAGGCTCATTTCAGGCTGTTTCCAGGAGCATGAGATTATTTTGACAATATAATCTCTTAAAGGATAAAGGTCAGCAGCACTTGCTTCTTTCAAGAGGAATTTTGCCCCAAGGAGAAGTTCACACTCAGGCCCATTATAATTACCATGGTAGGATGGATAGAGAATTTGAAGAACACGGACGGTGTCAATAGGTTTTTCCATGTAACAGTATTGACCATTTTCAAACAGGGCAATATTTTACAAAGCAAACCTGGTCAGTCAAACCTATCAGCTGCTTGTAACTTCTTAGCCTACATGTTTTAAAATGCTTTACTTTGAAAGATGATATTGAATCGCATTTTAAAACTTCGTTTTGAATATCCTACACTTATAAATCTTTTTAGAACATAGAAAAAAAATTGCTTGGAGGGGACCTTATGAGGTCATTTGTTCCTATCCCCTGGTCAGAGCTGAGACAGCAACAAAAATAGATCAGACATATCAAAGTCAATCCTCCAGAACATAGTAATAATATTCGGCATGGGTTTTTCGGACGTAACATGTACTTCAGTACATATGGAGAACAAAACAGAAATAAATTCACATACATTAGGTCACTTATGGTGAAAATTAGTTGACCTGTTTCAGTTTATGTATTTGACCAGTATACTTAATGATGGATTGGATTGTGTTCAGAAATGTCTCTTTCTGTGCAATGACAATAACGGAAGCCCAGTCCAGATGTAGCCATCTCCAGTTAGTCAGATGAATACCACCCCAAGAATTAAATGCAACCATTCAGTTACGTCATCATCAACTGCATCATCTGTGTACAAAGAGGAAATCTAGATGGCAAAATGACAACAGCATCATTTTTCTCAAATGTATTCCCAGCAACTGTTTCCCCAAGGACTTGTTTTAACATGCCAAGTCTCAAGATATTTTAAAATACAACTTTGCTTATGTTTCTTACTAAATCTTTCTAAATATACCGTTTCCCACTTATGTAAAATGACCTGTATTATTACTGCTTAATTGAACATTTTTTTATCAAATACAAAAAAGGCCTGGAGTTTCTTACACTTCTCATTGAGACATGTACAGGCGGACTCAGTGTAGCCAAATATTTATCCAAGGATACAAAAGCATCAGCCCAATTAAAAGCAAAAAAAGAACAGAATGTCCATATATAATTAGTTTAGTTTCTAAAGGTACATATCACTTCCAGAGTACCCAGTGGCATAACATACTGTAATGGCATTAATCTAAAACCAGCTGGATCCACTGAGCATCATAGAGGATTGAACTCTTTGTAAATTAGCTTGCCAAAAAGACTACAACTAAATCACTTGCATGTTACTCCAACTCTCAGGAGGAAGGAGGACATTTAATGAAATTTTTTTTCATTTCATATCACATACTTGCTGAAATGAGAAAACAACATTCCTTTCAGGAAATGTGTTTTGGTGTGTTTAGGAAAAGACAGACAGTTCAGAATAGCTGGTATGATGACTTCCATAGGACAAGCTTTTTAACATCACACACACTAGATAACTCTGTAAAGAAACATGGGTGATCAGTTTAAGTCATTAAAATGTTGTAGTGGTCAGTGGAGCTAGTCTGATATCTAACCTACTGACTAGTTTATTCGTTTTAGTTAGGAAACTGAAGCTTGGGAGATGAAAAATAGTTGTTTCCACTGCCCTGGAAATAGTCCTGAGGAATCCATTTTCCCATACTCCATTGCTTAGATACAAACCATCACATCTCTGAACGGGGCAAAGAAGGCTTTAGGAGATTCAAGGTAACATTCACATTGTAAGTAATCTTTTGACCATAAACCTATATCCCTTTGCAGGTGATATGCACTCACAGAAAAATGAGAAAGGAATTATCTTAACCCTTTAAAGAATGCAATAATTGGGAATAGATTTTACTATTGGGCACAAAGGAGGAAAGTGTGTTTTTACCTTCTTATTTTGTACAGCCACTGAGCAGACAGTCACCAGCAAATCTGCAATCCCACTGAATCGCTACGTGTTCCTCAGTCTGATCAGTCTCTAAGAGCTGCAATTCTGCTCAAATTTACTGTAGAGTGGAACTGATTCACAATCAACCAGACCTACTATCCACATGCTTAAGCTCCAATTGCATGAAAGGCAAATGGATGCCTGTTGCTGGTTGGGGTCAAAACATGGCAGTGTCTCACTCTCATGCTATCCATCAGAATAGAGTGAAACCAATTGAATGTGTTGACTTGTACCTCCATTTAAACCCCCTTTTCTATTAGACTCACTCAATCAGCAAAAACCCTAAACATGTCTGATTCCCTATATACATACCATCCCGAATGACTAATTTCAACCATTACAAGCCAGTAAAATGGAGAGATGACCTGGACTTACAACTGTTTTCTTAGAAACTTCCAAGGCAATTCTAACACCAACAAAATATAAAGTCCTTAGAGCAGATGTGGAAAGTAAACATTCTCTGCTCTTTGTGTGTTTCATTCCAGGTTGTGACAGTGAAAGATAGCGAAGTGTGGTCAACTTCCTCTAGTGTCACTATGATCTAAGTATTAAGCACATCTGTCTGAATAAAACAACTGGCAATGACATCTAACGATCTGATTCATTGGTTTATATAAGAAGATGATCTAAATAGCTTTGAACTTGAAAGCAAAATATATGTATTTTGCTCTGCAACATTATTTTAGTGCTTCATTACCTTGCAAACTTATATTTTTCTGCTACTACTATTACCCAAAAAAAAACCCAAAAAAACCAAACCAAAACAAAATAAAAAAAACCAAACAAAACCAAACAAATAAACAAACAAACAAACAAACAAGAAAGTGCAATCCGTGGTCATCAGTACCACAAGATTTCACTGTGTGTTGTACTATATTAAGAGCTGTGTGTATGGTCCTACAGGACTTGTATCCCTCTGCCTGTGTAATTCACAGTGATACAGTGGAAAGCTTTACATGCTTACATGTTCTTATCACTGATTTAAAAAAGAGATAGGGACCTGCAAAGAAAGCTATCAGACAGAGACAGAGCATAGAGTACTACACAGCACATAACCTTAAGATGTCCTCTTCCCTAGGGTTTGCAAGAGAGACATCATTCCTCTTCCCTTATTCTTGCACAGACAGAATTGTCCCAGGGCTGCATGTCCCCTGCACTGCCAGAGCACATGTGTCTTATCCATGCAGAACCTGGGATGCTCCTGTGAGATGATCAAGGTCTTTAGTGTCCAGCCAATGACCTATATCTGCAAGACTGACTATTTGCTAATCCTTGCCAATGTAAAAATCATAATCACTGGGAAGTACTTGGCCTACAAAGTTTGTTAAAAGGTGCTGGCATCCCTTATCAAGGGTTTGGTAAAAAGTTTTGCACACAATCTTTTTCCCCACTTGTCCTAAGAAATTCCACGGGGGGAAGGGGGGGGGGGATGGTGTGGAAAGAAAGAAAGAAAATCATATTTGTGTATAGTATAAATAATCCATTTTTGAGAGATTTTTTTCTGCAGGAGCAAAGTGGATTATGGGAAGGGGTAGAAGAGAGCACTCTTTTCTCAGTTTGTAAAAAATCGAGGCATATTTATTTCCCTCAGCTCCCACTGAATTAATTTCATGACTATCCCAAACTGAAATCTGTTATTTAAACTTACATCAGTTAAAGCTGCCAATATGTGGCATCACTGAGAAAAAAGTCCTAAGGGTATTGTTGAATAACTCAGTTTCATGCCAGCAAAAACATTTCATTCAGGGAGTACCTATCTCTCCTATAAACTACTGGAAATATCATTAGCTTTCCAAGTGGCAATTGTGGAAATTACTGTAATCAGGATGCCTTAACATGAAATCTTGGAATGTATGTATGCAAACATAGTTAGGCAGTGTCACTGAGGACAATCTCTTTGATTAGTTCTGTGTATTTAATGAGAATAATTTGTGTCCACACAGTACAGTATGTACATACCAAGTGTAAGTTATGTTATGGTTTGGTGAACAAAATCAAATTTGATAATAAAGGACAGGGTATTCATTATTGTTCAAACTACCTAATCCTCTGTCAGTGCTGGATCATACCTACAGCTCATCTTCAAGGACCCTTTGAATGAAAGTGGATGCAGCATAATTTCTAACCCATCTGAGCTCTGTGAGCTGAAAATAGATGAATATAAAATAT
>NW_009926653.1:33882-41111 GCF_000696875.1 Nestor notabilis
ACTGTCTTTTTCCAAAAAAAATCCAAAGAAGTCTTCTTTTGCCATAGAAAATAACATACTACGTCATTTTTAATGTTTCCTCCTTCAGAAATAGCAGGACGCTGATAGAAAACTAGAATGAGTTTGGTTTCTGCTCATTCATCTGCAGTTCACAGTCTATTGTACAGGTCTTGTTTATTGGCATTGTATGTCAATGTCAAATACGTTTGCAGGCTATTTAAGCTTTTATTATACTATGCTTATATAGGATTAAAAAACAATCTTTGTTTTAACGATGTCTGTATGATTAGTTGATGTGCCAGCAGTAACACTGAGCAGCTCCACTGTATATCCTTAGGCTGTAACAGATGTTTTTGTCTTATGGATTCTTTCAGAGTTTATCTAGCAAAAATTGAATATTACAAATATTGAAGCGTCACTGTTCATATCTGCATTGTAACAACAGGGATCTCTCAGTGTTTAAACTTCAGACCTTCACTTGGTCTTATGAAAAACATGGTAATTTTTTAAAATTTATACTAAACTGAAAAGGAAAGTTAGGTTATGAAGATGGACATATCCTTTAAAACTACTGATCAGAACAGGAGGAGAGAAAAGGAGAGGAGAGGAGAGGAGAGGAGAGGAGAGGAGAGGAACAGGATGGAACAGAAATGAATGCAATAGAATAGAGTAGAGCAGAATATTTCAATTAGAAGGTACTTAAAACAATCATCTATTCCAACTGCGTGACCAATTCAGAAATCACCAAAAGTTAAAGCATGTTATTAAGTGCATTGTCCAAATGCCTCTTAAACACTGCCAGGCTTGGAGCATTGACCACATCTTTAAGAAAGGTTCAGCTTTGCCCCTCCATTTCATTTAAAGAAAGAGATAGTGAAGTTCAGTTTCCATCTAAATCAATAGCAAAAGGAAAGTTTCTAAGGAATTTGAAAACTTTTTTTATCATTTTTAGGGGTACATAAGAGAGAAAATTAAAATTCCAACCTACACAGTTTCTCTCTCTCATGTTTTTCGGCTTGGATTCAATTCATTTTCTCTAGGTCAGATGTATTTAATAAGTCATAGGCCAAGCCCTTCAAGTCAAAACCCCACACATATACATTCACATAAAAGCATGATTATAAGCCTTAGGTTTAAAGGCACAAATACATATTTCAGCATCCAAAGGAATTCTGAAAAACAGTAACAGTTATTATTCAAGGTATTGATTTTAATGAGACCTAAAAGTCTCAGCATCTCTGAAAATCAGAATGCTTATTTAGGTGATATGGATGTTAGCCAACATTTTTTAAAAAAGGCTGTCTAAATTTAGGAACAGAAATTTATATTTAAGCATTAACCTCAGCAGTTCAATTTTTTGGAGGTATTAACCATTTGCAAATGCTAGTAACTTTATTTCTCTGCATCTGTAGGCCAAAAGTTTTCAGTAATGACTGTATAGCTACACTGATTTGATTTTGGATGTCTTTGAATAAGACAAGTCTTGAAGACACTGGTTTGTCTACCCAGACAATAGAGAAATATTCTACAAATCTAACTTCTAGGTACCTTTATCATGAGATACTAATTCCTTCCTCTATTTACTTTTAGTGGAAGAAGAGGTTAATCAGACCTACCATATATAGTCTTGAAATTTTCTGTCATCAATATGTGACAGCAGCTATACCTTCTTTCAAATCTTTTAAGAAAAATTTACTTCTCCATCAAAACTTGAGATTTTAAAAGAGAAGAAAAAGATGTCAGTTTCATTTTGATTGTGTAAACCTTCTCAGACATGAACTTTGAAAGGTTCATCCTCATACTAATATGCATGCTCACTATCTCAGCACCAGAGAGACATCTAGCAAACAAATGAAGCTTTTAAAAAGAGCATTAGAATGCATGCTCCTAATGAAGCTCCTGCCTCAGATGCTTTTGTAATGTAAGACCAGCTAAGACTGTGTGGAGACCTCAGAGCAGCCTTCCAGTATCTGAAGGGTGTCTATAAGTTTGTTGGGGAGGGATTCTTCGTTAGGGACTGTAGTGGTAGGACAAGGGGTAATGGGTTCAAACTTAAACAGGGAAAGTTTAGATTAGATATAAGGAAGAAGTTCTTGCAGTGAGGGTGGTGAGGCACTGGAACAGGTTGCCCAGGGAAGTGGTGAATGCTCCATCCCTGGCGGTGTTCAAGGCCAGGCTGGACAGAGACTGGGGCAACATAGTTTAGTGCGAGGTGTCCCTGCCCATGGCAGAGGGTTGGAACTAGATGATCTTAAGGTCCTTTCCAACCCAAACCATTCTATGATTCGATGATTCTGTGATTCTATGATAGTGGTTGGGAGACAGCGAACATGCAGATCAAGAAAGAAGAGGCAACATATCGTAACAGTCATCTAACTCATGATCTAAACCATCAGATTTCCTTTTGAGTAGCAATATACAGGGCATTAAAACTAAATGAACTGCTACGCAAGGTGTCAGACTTGTCCCTGGGAAACTTCAGGGTTACACTAAAGGTGAACTTGACCTGTAGGAATTTTCCAGCACCTGAGTTATAGTGATCAGCATTTCTATTATTAGAGGGTTGTGTAAGCACTGCAAACACCATGGGTAACATAGCCACAAGGCTGAAATAGACAATAAGGAAAGAAACTTCACAATTAATGAAGAATTAATTTCATGAAGGCCATGAAAAGAAACAGTGACACGTTTTTAAAGAGCAGGGAGAAGAGACCTCAAAGGGTCATTGCAGTCCTCTGCTCTTTGTATTTATCTCCTTGATGACTTATTTAACATATTAATTAACACAGGTTATCTACTGAACTGTTATGGTCCATGTTGCTAACACTGATGTGGGGTGGGGAAGAGGGGGAGGTGTCGAAACGAGGTGTTCTGAAGTCTTAATTTGGGGTGCCAGGTCAGACAAAGAAATCCAGGACCCTACTGAAAGTATACTCAGAATTACTGCCCAGCTCCAGGCATGAGACCAAAGATGCAGGCAAACATCCATTTCTGTGAATGAATGAAAGAGATGATAGCACAGCAGTGAGGGACTTGGGCACTTTAGGAACTTGGGAAACTTGTACAAGAAGAATTAGATGCACATTAATCATAATAGATCCAGACTGCTGGCATCGGACAATCAAAATTCACTACCTCAGGGAGGAGTGCTTACAGTGGGAGGGGAGGAAAAGCTGACAACATAAGAACACCTGTTTCAGACTTATGTGACCTACAGGCCTATTGTGGGTAATGCTCAGTGTACATGTGAGAAAAATAATAGAATAATTGCAGCACAAACACAGTAAATAAGGTAGGTGAATTACATCGTTTACAATGTCATTTCGTTTCTTATTGCAAACTTCTTGAAAGAAAGGGTTTTTGGTTCCCTCTACATGAACTTTGAAGAAGAGAGCACTTTATACAGAGTACAAGTTTCACTTGTATGAAACGATGGTAAAGAATCCACTGAACGCAAAGGCAGACAAGCTGGAGGGAGCCGCAGCAGCGGTGCTGTTGCAAAAGCTTCCATAATCGAAGGCAGGAGACAGGAGGAGCTGTGAAGGGCCAGCTTGATGCCAATTCACACGGTGCCCTGAGTTGGTACCAAAAGAGAAGGCTGGCCTCTAGAAGGAAAGGATCGCGAAACAGTGACCTCCCTAGATGGGAGAAGAGCAGGGCCATGGGGAAAAGGAGGTGATGGATTGAACTCTCTTCTCTGTGTTACAGAAACACATTGCATGCTCGGTAAAGGGAAGTACTGTTGAGTTTTGCTCTGCCGGGCAAAGGCCTGGTGTCCTTCGGCACAGGCTGGCATGCCCATTCATGGGCCCCAATGTCAGCCCCATACCCATGGGCCTTTACGGAAAAATTTCTCCTTTCTAGTTTCACAGGCGTATGTCTGGTTATGTCAGCAGATCAAATAAATGGAAACTAACTGAAAACCCAAACTCCAACTCCGCTCACACAGTCCAAAACAAACTACTTAATAAAGGTACTATTTCTTAGTTATGCAAAGAGGTTTCCGTTATATAACTATGACTTCACCAATAGACACTTTTCTGAAATGTAAAGACTTAAGGCTCATCTGCAGGTTTTTTGGTTTCAGGTCACTTGTATGAAACGATGGTAAAGAATCCACTGAACGCAAAACCCTGAATTACAGTGCAGTCATATGTGGGCTCTGGTAGAATCATTAGTCCTCACTTTATACGCAGTACCATCTCCTTTGCTGTGGAAATGTAAAACTGGCCTGCAACTCAATGCGATCATCAGCCACAGTCAACATGGGTTCACAACGGGAAAGTGCTGTGTAGCTAAGTTGAGATCCTTCAGTGATAAGGTCACCCGCCTAGTGAGTGAAGGGATGGTGGTGGGCATAGTTTTTCCAGGCTTCAGTGGGGCTTTTGGTACTGTCCCTCACAGCCTCCTGCTGGACACATTGTCTGGCTGTGAGATGAACAGATACGTGGTGCAGAGTGAGGAACCGGCTGCATGGCAGGGCTCAGAAGATCGTAGTGAATGAGGCTACATCTGGGTGGCAACTGGCCACCAGTGGTGTCCTTCAGAGATCAAATCTAGGTCTAGTTCTGTTCAACCTTCTTCTCAATGACCTGGATGTAGGAGTTGAATGCATCAGTGGCAAGTTTGCTGATGATGCTAAGCTGAGAGGCGCTCTTGACTCTCTTGAGGGACAAGAGGTCTTGCAGAGGGATCTAGATAGACTGGAGCATCGGGCCACCATCAGTGGCATGAAACTGAACAAGAGCAGATGCTGAATCCTGCACCTAGGATGGAGGAATGCAGCCACAGGTGAAAACTGGGAGAGGAGTGGCTGGAGAGCAGCCCTGCAGAAAGGGATCTGGAAGTGCTGGTCGGCAGCGGGCTCAGCGTGAGTCAGCAATGTGCCCTGGCAGCCAAGAGGGCAAACCACATCCTGGGGTGCATCACATACAGCATGACCTGCTGCTCAGAAGAGGCGATCGTCCTGCTGTAATCAGCGCTGGTGCAGGCTCACCTTGAGTACTGGGTGCGGTTCTAGGCCCCACCATTTAAGAGGAACACAAAGAAGGTCCTTGAGTGCGTCCAGAGGAGGGCAACAAAGCTGGTGATGGGGCTGGAAGGCGTGTCCTGTGAGGAGCGGCTGAGGGCAGCGGCTTTGTCTAGTTTGGAGAAACGGAGGCTGAGAGGTGACCTCCCTGCTCTCTACAGCTCTTGCCAAGGAGGGGAAATGGAGAGGGAGGTGCTGATCCCTTCTCGCTGGCATCCATTGATAGGATGTGTGGGAACGGTTCAAAGCTGTGCCCAGGGCGCTTTAGACTACACATTAGGAAGCATTTCTTTACCTAGAGGGTGGCCAGAAATGGGAACAGCCTTCTTACAGAGGTGACCAATGCCCTGTGCCCATCAGAGTTTCAGAGGCATTTGGAGAGCACCCTTAATAAAACGCTTTAACTTTTGGCCAGCACCAAAGTGGTCGAGCAGTTGAACTTGACGACCACTGGAGGTCTCTTCCAACTTCCAGTTCTTTTCTCCCTACCCTAACAGCACATGCTGAGGGAATCCCGGATAACGATTCTTCCCAGCCCTGCACTACCGCAAGGGATCCAGTGGGTATCACATCCCGTCATAGGCATTGGCTCTGTCACTTGGTGGGAAGGAGGCCTGTGCCTTCTGACGGGGGTGAGAGATGTAGATCATTTGAACATCTGAATAGACTTGCAAAAACCACGTGTGAACTGGTTTTTGAAACTCTTTGGTGTTCATCCCCTTGATTTGGATTTCCACGGCATAACAAAAGAGCACACCTCTGACATCGGCGAGGCTCAAAGATCAAGCCCTCAGCAGATCTTTGAGCAGATCTAAAGCAGGGTGCGTTCCTGAACGAAATGGTTGCAAATCTTGTTTATGTGGGCAATACCTGCTCACTTCCTTGTGATTTCCACCCCCTCCAACCCCAGCACTCTCCCAAATACCGGCTTGTAAAAATGCCTGAGTTGTTTCTTTTGGGGAAACAAAACAAAACACAAGAGCCTGAGAACAATGACACTCCATCAGGAGTCCATCTGGCCCAATACTCTCTCTCCAGTAGCACCCCATAAATGTCAAAAGGAGAGCAGATGAGGAGTGCAGGTTTACTTCTGTCAGGGTCCAGAGGGGGTTCAGAAGCCTCGATGCCTGGGATCAGCCTCCCTTGGGACCTACACTGCACTTAGCCCCTCAGACCTGCGGCGGAGCTTGCAATGCAGAACTGTACGCGTAACATATCAGAGCTGTCCTGTTCTGTTCTATTCTGTTCCGTTCCGTTCCATTCCATTCCATTCTATTCTGTTAATTCTGTCCTATTCCACTGCATTCCCTCCACTCGCAATGAGTTGTGTAATGATGATGCCATTATTCACCTGAAATGCCAAGGGGTTTTCATCACCAAAACCACTTTCAAAGACACAAATCAGAAAGGTTACAGGTGGAAAAAGTATTTTATTTCTTTATAAATAAAGTTACTTGACTTAGCTTAGTTTAGTTTAGTTAATTTTAGTCTAGTTTAGTTTAGTTTAGATTACATATTCTTTCCCAAAATCTTTCAGAGCAGTGCTGTGGTGGTGCGAGAGCAGCGCAAGAACGAACCCAGCCAGAATGGGCCTGGGAAGACCTGACAACGGGGGGTGCTCAATGCGCCAGAGAGGGTGTTCAGAAGCCTCGATGCCTGGGATCAGCCTCCCTTGGGACCTACACTGCACTTAGCCCCTCAGACCTGCGGCGGAGCTTGCAATGCAGAACTGTACGCGTAACATATCAGAGCTGTCCTGTTCTGTTCTATTCTGTTCCGTTCCGTTCCATTCCATTCCATTCTATTCTGTTAATTCTGTCCTATTCCACTGCATTCCCTCCACTCGCAATGAGTTGTGTAATGATGATGCCATTATTCACCTGAAATGCCAAGGGGTTTTCATCACCAAAACCACTTTCAAAGACACAAATCAGAAAGGTTACAGGTGGAAAAAGTATTTTATTTCTTTATAAATAAAGTTACTTGACTTAGCTTAGTTTAGTTTAGTTAATTTTAGTCTAGTTTAGTTTAGTTTAGATTACATATTCTTTCCCAAAATCTTTCAGAGCAGTGCTGTGGTGGTGCGAGAGCAGCGCAAGAACGAACCCAGCCAGAATGGGCCTGGGAAGACCTGACAACGGGGGGTGCTCAATGCGCCAGAGGACAAGCAGCAAGTCCCGGGGCCACGCAAGGGCCAGCC
>NW_009926653.1:41699-65250 GCF_000696875.1 Nestor notabilis
CTTCGTTTTGCTTGAGTCTGCTGCCACTATCTCCCCAGAAGATGAGGACGGCGAGCGCCCCGAAGACTGAAGCAAGATTTCCATCCGTCCGACCACCTGTGAGTGTGGCCCCTGTAGGAGCTGGACTTGCAGCAGAGAACCTCCAGCAGCTTCAGGCAGTCTTCCCCCCTCAGCCCCTCCAAGTAAATCCACTGCTGCCTCAAGGAATCCCTCTCGGGTGCCTTCAGGCTGCAAGCTCTGTCCTGGTGGCAGCGCTGGGCGCTCTGGCAGTGGGACACAGGAGGATGCTGCTGTCTTATACTGCCCCAGGGCATTGTGATGCTGCGTTGGCAGGTGGTGTCACTATGACATGGGGGTGACACAGGGGCCCCCGCAGCCCTGCCCACTGCAGCCCTGCTGCTGCCCCTTTGCCCAGCATCCCTTGGAGAAAGGCCTTTGGGGTAAAGGGAAGTACTGACAAGTTTTGCTCTGACAGACAAATGCCTGGTGTCCTTTGGAATTATAAAGGCAAAGAATTGTCCAAAACAAGTAAAACATCTATGAGAAGTCTGTACAATATCACACAATCACATGGTGTTTTGGGTTGGAAGGGATCTTACATATCATCTATTTCCAATCCCCTCTGCCATGGACAGGAACACTTTCCAGTAGACCAAGTTGCTCCATCTTGCATGCTCTGCATGCTCCAGTAGACCGTGCTCCATCCAGCATGGTTCTTCTAGGGTACCTGTCCTTGCTTCCACCCTCTGTAGGCTTCATTTCTATGTTGGTGTTTGTGAAGGTACTCTGTATTCATCCACGCAGTCCTCCTGGCATTTTCACCTTATGTCCTCTTTGTCAGATGCATCACTCCTGAGCTTGGAGATGGAAATCCTGGAATATTAACCAGATTTCTGTGGCCCCTCTTTCCTCCAAGGTTTTATCCCATGGTACTCTACCAAGTGTATCCCTGAAGAGGCCATATTCTGCTCTCCTGAAGCCCAGGGTAGTGAGCAAGCTGTGCGCCCTCCTCGCTGCCCTGCGAATCTTGAACTTCCCTACTCCATGATCACTGCAGCCAAGGCTGTTCTCCAGCTTCACATTCCCCACCAGCCCCTCGTTCTCAATGAGAACAAGGTCCAGCATAGCAGCTCTCCTTGTTTTCTCCTCTATCACCTGGAGAAGGAAGTTATCATCAACGCATTCCAGGAACCTCCTGGATTGCTTATACCCTTCTGTGTTGTTTCTCCAGGAGATAATGGGGTGGTTGAAGTCCCCCATGAGGACCAGTGTTTGTACTCATGAGGCTGCTCCTATCTGTCCATAGACATACTTGCTATGTCTTATCTGCTCCACCTTTCAGGTCAGTCAGGCTGTAGCAGACCCCCACTATAATGTTACCTGTCCCTTTAGCCCTGACCCACAAGCTCTCTATGAGCTCTGCAACCATCACAAGCAGAGCTCTATGAACCCAGCTGGTCATTGACACTGAGGGAGACAGCCCCTCCTCATCTCCCCTACCTGTCAAAAAGTAGTACATTGGAAATGGAGGTAAAATGTGTCATAATTAAAAAATAAAAAGCAGTCTCAGAAAATAACTTGCATAGCTCAGTAGGATGGGTAAAGAGACAAGCGAGTTGGTTGGTATTTAAGAAATAGGAAGTTGGTTCAAATAAGGGGAACAGTAAAGCCCATGAAACATGGGAGGTTGAATGTAAAGAGGAAATACTGATAATTTAAAAAATTACTCCAATAGTGCTTCAGTCTCTTTAAACTACAGTACTCCCCTAAGTACATTAAAAGTCAGAATCAGACTAGGGAACTGCTGCAGCTGGTTGATGGTAAAGGTGTAAAAAAAGCATGTGGGATAACAAGGGAACAACAGGAAAGTCCTGTAATTTCCTTGCACTATTTTTAAGTGTTGAAGATGATGGGAAGCAATCAAGATCTCACACCTTTGCCACAGGTTGGTCAGAAGAGTGAGATGGATTTGAAATAAATACCCAGAAGCCTCAGACCAATATTAGATTTCAGTAAATCATTGGGTCCAGATGGTGTTAACCCATGAGTCTTGAAGGAGCTTAAACATGATATTGCAGGAGTGCTGGTCAGTGTGTAACGTGCCATGGCAAACAGCCACATGCCAGAGGACTGGCAGGGCACCAGCTGCCACTGTGCCTCCTGGCTGGAGAATGGCTCCAGAGGGAATGGGAGCTACCAACCAGCATCTCACCTCCACACCGCACAGAGTGGCAGAGCCCATAATAAGGAGTAAGATCACTGAGCACTTGAGCAAGAGCTATTCTGGGGAAAAGAGCATGAGCTCTGAATAAGGAAAGCCTGGCATAGAAACCTGGGGGCATAATACCATCTCCTGACAATGCTGCTGGATACAGACACAAAAGGACACTTCTCAGATCCACTTTGGTGGTGCCTGAAGGATTCCCAGCTTCAGCTACTCTGTCTGAAGGGTGCTTTATTTTACATGCTCTTCATTCCATTATAACCCTCCTTTTTCTTTGCTTTATACCACAAACAATTGCAAGGCTTATCCATACAAAGCATCTCTGCTAAGGCTTACCCACACTCATTCAAAATGTTAGTTCTGACTTCATTTACATTAATACGTCCTCTCTAGATGTGTCCTTTAATTTGCTTTGGTTTATAAAAGGCTTCTGCAGAGTAGTCTATCCATAAAGATAGTGTAGCTTTATGTGGTCTATAGCATTTAGCTGTGTAGGTTGTCACTCTTCCCCTTGTCAGCCTCAAATTAGTTCTGTGCAAGGTCCTTTGAGACCTCGCTCTCTCTATATGAGCCTGAAGGAACTGGAGAAAGCCTGCCTCCTTAGCTATATAGAAAACTGTTCCTTGCCTAAACCACTTATATGCAAGATCCAGCTTTCCAAGCGCCAGTCCTTCTGTGTTTTACCTTGAACTTCACAGGAACTCATTAAATTGAAAAAAGTCATTATGCTATCCTGTCTTTTGGCTCCAAAAGGGAAATGTGCATACACAGGTAATGTCCTGTCACATAATTTCTTAGTGGTTGTTAAGATTGTTATGCACAGCTATGACTGTGCAAAAATACACTTAGTATCACTGTAATATATTAAGGAAGTATTAATAATATATTGCATGAAGTAATTGCATAGCACATACATAATGCTGACAAATTTATTTAAGCAAATTAAGAATACTTCAGAGGAGCTATTTTTCGGCTATCTTGGATTAAAATGTTCACTGCTGGAAATCTAATTTAAATTTTTATGATTACATTACGATAACCATTGTGAACTCAGTACTAAAAGTATATAGCCCTAAAAGTCCATACAAGCACCAATTAATCTATTCTGAGATTCTCAGAGCAAGAAAATGTGTTTACCATGGAATATTTTATTAACGCTTTGCTTAAAAAAAGTACTTCCCCACAGGGCAGAGTTTTCCTCCGACTGGACTCTGAAGAATGCTGATGATGCCTCAGTCCCCTTACTAATTGGATTCATGAGCTCAGAGAAACGAATCTTGATTATTATCTGTCACTTGGTTATGGAGATCCACAAGTCTCAGCCTGAAGATGCTGTGGTTGTAGATTTCCCACCCCTGATTTATCCAGATGAATAATTACCAGTCACTTCCCATTGAGAAGGAAAAAAATGCTGTTCTACTTTTATTTGCTAGCAATACACCATATATTTAAGTAAATATTGATTTTCTAATCTCTAAGATAAAGTACCACAGAATGGCAATTTTGAAATGGTGATAGTGCATATAGCACCACACACTCCATTAACCTGCTCCTCATCCCCTTTGCCAAGACTTGTTGTCAGTCTGGGTAGCCCAGTTCCTGAATATTTGACTTTTTATTTTTATCTGATTGAACCCCAAACCCCAAATACTTCTCACATCATGTCCACCTACCTTCTGGCATTCTCTGACATTGAAGGAAGAGCCCTTCCCCCTACTTTTCATATCACCTTTTATGAAATTAAATAATAAATATGTTGGGCAGGAACAACATCTTGTTCTCATCCATATCCTGCCTAGCTGTGTCAGTATAAACACATTTATGTTTTTTATTATGTGGCTCAGTTTATTTGCAGGTATACATGCAACCTATCAGGCAAGTTGTGCTGACAGCAAATAAAGCCTGGCTCAAATATCAATAAATTCCTTTGAAGGTTAACAAAAATGTTATAGCTTGAACATCTACCCAGAACTCGTAGAATATCAAACATTTCCCCAAATGGGGATTTTACAGCAACGTCACGTATCTAGGTCTAAGTATGAAATGAAAATGATTTCACGAAGAGGAAATAGAACACAAAACTAATTTGGAAAGTCGATAACTAGACAAAAGAAACTTCTACCCAGCTACCTCCCCTCTCGTGGGTCCTATAAAGCACTTTTTTGACTGTATTTTCTCATCCTCGTTAAAAGGCAAAATTTCACCTCCACATTCCTCACAACTGGTCTTCACCTAAGCAAAAGGAGGTTGCTCTTTTAGCCTTAGCCTTCAGTTTCTCAACAGATGATGTTGCAGAAGTCCTCTCCACAACAGTTTCCAGACCACAGGGCTATCTGACTATATCTGTGTGTTTACATACACACACACATGAATATTTCTTTAAATAAAATCATACCTGGAAAAGGTGTTATAGACCTCACTGCTCTTCACTTTAGCAACATTTTTTTTTCTATCTTGCACTTACAAATCATTTAATATTTTGCCAAATGCACCATGAAGGCACTGTCCTGAGAAAGGTTTGGGTCTGAATTGGGTTCAGCACTGGATGGGTTCATAATGAACCAAGACCTCGCCAAAGTCTACTGTATGAGGGCTGCACACTGTGATCATGGTAAGGTTCTTCACTGGATAACAGGCTCCTTGTGCCTGTGCTCAGGTATGAAAAAGTTGCCTGAGCCAGGATCCTTTTCAGGAACTGTGTGCTAAGACATCCCCACTCTGCTTTTCTGCAAAGAGGTGGAAAAGGAATTTCTGAACTTGCATTTGCAGGGCTGATTTTTAACACACCATCAGACAGGATATAGATCTTGCTAGAAGTAGAAAGATGACAGTAAAGCCAACATTGGCAGATAAATAGCTATTCTGTTTGATGGACAAACATAAGTAAGGTAAAGCAGCATTAGTAGAAAGACATTAGAATCTAATTATAACATTAGTCATTGAAAACAAAAATCATCTATCTTGATAGATCGTGATCTCAGCTTAGCAGTGGCAGTATTGGTACTACACACAGGCAAAGTCTTTACAGTTGTATTGTCAGCATAGAGATTAGGGACACACAGAGACACTTCAGAGATTAGGTTGTCAGGGAAGCCCAAAAATATGCAGACTCACACTCTGTTTGAAATTCACTCTATTTGCTTCTGGCTAACCAAAGTCACTCAAAAAACCCCAACAATCTAACTTTAAAAACAGTAAGACTAAATAATGAGCTAAAAAAATGTCATGCCAAATCCTTCCCTTGCAGAAACGTGGACTGGTTTGTTTGGTTTGGGGTTTTTTTTATCTGACAGATTCTATGGAATGCTATACCAGAATAAGTTCCACAAAGAGAAACCACCATGCTCTAACAAAGAGTGCTTCAGCAACCATGAATTTCATTAATGCAGATGTAGATAATAGTCTCAATACATTTCACCATTAATTATTTGTCCATCTATGCAATATTTCCCTCTTCTTCCCTTCCATGTGTATCCCATCATGACTATAGACTTTATGTTTACTTTAAATAAATCCTGTAGAGCAGGAAGAAATTCATAGATCTGAGACAGGTCTATTTGGCCTGTATATGGGACATTTAGAGCATAAAATTATAGCTAGTGAGATCTGACACCAAAGAATGAAATATCTCCGAAAACTATGAATGACCAATGAAAAACACACAGTTCAAGAAGTGACCAGTGAACTCCAGCTTTAGGAGTCAGGCCACTTATTTAAGAGCATCCCTTTCAACTTAGTTGCCTACTTACCACCAGTTTGTATTGCAAAAGGTTAGAAGCAGTTTACAGATAGCAATTAGTTTTGTTTATGAGCTTGTCAATCAGTAGGATAGAAAACATCTGTGACTGGTTAACATGAAAAGGAAGATACATGACTATTACTTCCTTTGGGACAGAAGAAATGCAGATATAATGAGTTGTAATTCCAGCCACCAGATAAGTGAAGAAAAGGTAGGCATCCAAAGCTTGAATTCAATCTGAAAAAGTATGCAATTTGGAATTATTTAAAAGAAGTATAGATGTGGTGCTTAGGGATATAGTTTAGTGGTGGACCTGGCAGTGCTGGGTTAACAGTTGGACTCAATGGTCTTAAAGATCTTTTCAAACCTAAACAATTTGATGATTCCGTGATTCTTCTTCCTAAAATCTGTAGTCATAATGCAATAAAAAGAGCAATTGAATAGGCACATTGACTAACGATTTGGCTCTGATGATTAACTGGCTGTTGCCAATGATGTGTATTTAGTCAACAGTGCTGTTACTAGAGGTAGCTGTTATACTTCAGGATTTAAACTTTGGTAAGGCAGAGAAAGTAGTTCAAGTTCATACATTCATAGATAGCTCTGACGATAACCTATTTTGAGTTCTGAAGAGCAAACTCACTTTGCCAGGGAAATTCATAAAAGCAGTTGAGAATCAAGATCCATATTATCATTCAACCAGCACTAACAAGGACATGTAAGTATGATATTATTATGACTTAATGTTGCTATGTATCAGCTGGGCATCAGCTGCACTAAAACATGCAGGAGGTTTATTTTCTAATGATGTCATTGATTTTTTTCATAGTAATACCAGTAGCAGTAGTTCTAAAAGGATAGAACATTTCAGTTTTGACCAGGGTCAGACATAAAACACCACAGGGAAGTCAAATCCTTGCCTGAAATGACTTTTAGCTTAATTGAAGGAGAAAAAGACATGAATGCAAGTGAGTTAACAACTGAATCAGTGCAAGTTCACTTTGCAGCAAGGCAGAAGCAGAAGGTGACAAGAACCAGTCACAACTTGCTGGCATGATGGGTGCTCCACAGCTGAACACTACCAGCCATCTGCTGTTGCCCACATGTAAATCCAGCTTAGTTCCTCTGCAACAGGTGTGGGCGTAAACACGCTAGTTGCTTTTGGCAAGAGTTAGGGGAGTGGCATGAACTCTGCAAGGTCTCAAATAAACCCCAATTCAATCAAAACAGAGCTGCCTCAGCTTCTGTGGTCAGCAGTATCAGTCAAATGGAAAAAATTACTACTGCACTGGTTGGCATAGCAAAGGAAAGGATTGTAACTTTTATAACTCTAATGATTTTTAGATTAAAAATTAAATTATACAAGAAGCAGAAAATATTAAAAATCCATGTGAAGAATACCTGTTTGGAGAGTAGGTAGACATCTGAACTCTGTGGAGTTTCAGTGATAAAGTTTATGTCCTACAGTTACCATTGATCTCACTATCGCTATGTTATTAAAGAGTCGTAACGTAGTAATCGTGTTACAGCAGCTAGGAGGTGAAGTGTCATCTCGTGTATAAGGAGTTTCTGAATATACTTGATCATATAGTTGGCTCATAATCTGTTATGCTTTCTGTGCACTTGGACTTAATAAATTCAGTGGGAAAAATGTAGAGATGCTTGGTCAGGTGTGGGTGAGTAAAGGCCAATTTAATAACCTCCACCATGCATCTGGGAGAGATATAGCTAAACCAGTGTGAAAAGAAAGTTGCAATGTCTACTGGAGGAATCTAACTTTGGTATTCCTATAGGTACATGAAATGCAAGAAGGTCAAACACCAAAACCCACTCAAGAGATTGCTTAGCAGGGACAGTGGCCCATCCAATCTACCAAACCATGCTCATGTCCCAAAATATGAATACAGTGATACTGAAAGCAACAAAAGTTCTTGAAAGGCCATATGGGAGGTCTGGGGGAAAGGAAAATTACTTGCCAGGTCTAAGTTAGGCAATAGTTAGCAGGGAGCATGCTTTTAGTCATCATGCTAAAAAGCAGTGCCAATACGTGGCTTCTATCAAATTAAGTAAAAAAACCCTGAAACACCTTG
Organism: Nestor notabilis; assembly: GCF_000696875.1. Taxonomy (NCBI): domain Eukaryota; kingdom Metazoa; phylum Chordata; class Aves; order Psittaciformes; family Psittacidae; genus Nestor; species Nestor notabilis. The sequence continues at coordinate 49,753 of NW_009926653.1, forward strand.
TTCAGTAATTAGCTTACAATAATCATTAACTTGACCCTTCAGCAAGAGCAAAACCATAATACATAATACATCCCTTCCTGATACTGAAGTTCAACGAGAATTTTGCCATTAACTTCAAACAGGAAGAGAGCTCAGTTCTCCTACTGCTTTGTTTAAATCAACTTTCCCTTGGTTCCCTTCACTAGACCTTGTTTTAGCCAAGCTCCTTCCTGTCCACTTTTGCTGCCATTCTGGTCACAAGCCCTCCTGACCTGCTGGTCTGCAGTAGCTCCTTTTGCAACTCTCTTTGCTGCCTGATTCCCACAAGCAATGCTCATCACTATGTTTTATCAGTCCTTTCTGCACTCTGAGCTGCCAGCATGGTATTTCAGAGAGGAAAGCAGCAAATTCAGTTGACATTGTGGAATGATTCAGCTAGCACACTTCCTTCCACTGCTTGCAACAGCTGGATGCTAAAAGGTACCCAAATAAACATGCTGAAAATGCAGACCTGCAAGTCACATTAGATGTGGGATGTAATGGAGCATGGTGGCTTGGAGGCTCATAAATAACCCCTATACCACCTTCACCACCACATTTTGATTCCACAACCCAGAAACCTATTAAAGATAAGTAATTATCATCACACCTCCCCAGGAAGCATTCTCCACAAAATGGTCCTCAGACAGATTAATGCTTCCTTTTTCTGCAATAAAGTCTTGATTTTAAATTTTTGGTACAATTAAGGAGCACTGTAAAACATTTTTATTATCTTTTTGTTCAGACTGAGAGACAATTATTGCACCGTTTGTATATGCAGCAACCTATTCAACTATTAGTTATTTTCCTTGCTATTAGCTTCTGCTTTAAATTGCACGATAAAGAATTATGGACACATTTGTGATCCCACAGTGTTTGTTTTCAATTTTTATGGCATGGCAACACAAATGAAAAGAGACAGCTAATGGCCTGGTGAGGAGGACATGTGGTCTCACTGGGAAGGCTGCAATGACAGGTATGAACACTCGTTAAAGAGGCACGGTGAGAAGACATTGATTTTCCAAAGAAAAATACTTTTTTTTTGATCCTTCTAAAGATATCTTCCTGTAATTATCTGGTGCCATGTTCATTCTATACGTGTTAATTGGAACAAGTTCTCATTTGCACAGGTGGCAGCTCAGGATATTTTCTCACACTGTAACAGCACTAGGCAATACAAAGAAGAGAATATGCAGCACAGCATCTGCCCTTCACAGGACTAGAACTTTGAGTACTAACATCTAGAAGCGGCCAAGCAGCAGACAAGACTATCATCGGGGACCCAAATTGCTAAGGACAGATTTGTGAACACAACAACCAGAGCTATGTCTATTCTAGTAAGTGAAATAGGCCAGGGACTGTACTCCAGCCTGGAGGCCAACTGCGATAGCACAACTTTCATCCTCTTGGCTAAACATTCTTATCTTCAAAAATAAAGTGGCTGCATTCAGGCTGTTTAATGGGCACTGTCCCAGGCTTCTGCTCTCTCCCCAGCCTTCATGAGTGTTTTCTTGGAAAGCACTAATTGCAGCAAGCCAAAGCTCTACTAAGATTGGGCTAACAACTTAACAGTGAAGCTGAGCACACACCCCTGCACATGCCCATGGCCTGACACAATTTAGTCTACAAGTATATGCATAACCATGGAAACTACCCTGAATATTTGTGCAGAAGAGGCTCACAAATGAATAAACCCAGCACTGTAGATTTGAAATGTGAAGCGCACTTACAGAGCTTTATAAGAACCTGATAGATTGTAGATGTAAAGTGCTGCTTAACTGTGAAAATGAGTTATTTCTGCGCTATCCTATCGTCAACACAGTTTTTAGAAATTATATACCCTTTTATGTACTGGGTAAGGGGAAATAATTGCTTAATGGTGACTTTAAGAAATTAAGATGGCACTCAAGAAATTGGTGATAAGGACTCAAGAGCCTCATAGTTAGGAAGACATGTTAGTGGCTATATTTCCACTCAACCAGCATAAGCTTTTCCAAAACATTGTGCTTGTAGCCTCCTCACAGACACATCAGCTATGCCCTCCCTTTCCTCCACGGACCCTGCCAGCATGGCCAGAGGGTTTATAGTGACAGAGTAACCTGAATTTGTGTATGCCAGGAGTCTAAGGACTTCTCTGCTTCAAGCTCTGTGGTTATTTCTCAACCAGAGCAAATCCTTGCATAACCAGCAGCCTTCACTACAGATTTACAGTGATGGAGAGTAGCTACATACTCAAGTGCCAGCCTTGATACACTGCACCTGATAAGTAATCACGAATTGCTTAGATAATTTCTGCAGCTATTCATTAGTTTGACATGTTGTGCCCAAGCATGCAATCTTTCTTAGCAATGCTGGGAGAACTGCAAATCTAACCAGATCAATTTAGACTACAAGTTTATGTGCTGATTTCCATTGCTTTTTTTCTCTAAAAAGTATTATCTTTGTTGGCATACTCAGTAATTCACACACAAAATTTATCCAATTATGCACATTTTTCCTTTTTTATTTTAAAGTTAAACACAATTAGTGTGTTCATTCACAAATAGTTAAATAGACACAAATAATCTTGCTAGAGTGTGAAAAGCCTACTATTGAAGAGAAGAGAAAGAGAAATAAAAATAAAGATAAGAGAAAAAAGAGAAGGAGAAAGAGAAAGAGAAAAAGAAGAAAGAGAAAGAGCTGTCCAAATGTTAAGCATGGTATTAAGGGCATTGCTGAAATGTTTCTTAAATGCTGATGGGTACTCGGCATTGACCAGCTCTCTAGGAAACCTGTCCCAGTGTGTGACCATCCTCTTGTAAAGAAATGCTTCTAAATAATATCCAGTCTAAATATACTCCCCTGACACGGGTTTGAACCAATCCCATGTATCCCGTCACAGGATAGTAGGGTAAAATGCCGTTTCTTCAACAACCTTCCAGTAGGAACTGGGAGCTGCTGTTAGTCTCCCTACAGTTAGGTCACTACAGTTTACTGATGTCTTTCTTCATCAGAGAGGGCAAAACTCCAATATTCCAGATATTCCAAAACTGGTAATGTTCCAGATGTGATCAAATAAATGCCAAGTAAAAAGAAATAAACCTTTCCTTGGGTATCCTGGCTCTGCCCCTGTTTCTATAGCACAGAGTGCTGTTGACCTTTATTATACAGTATCCCTGCATTCCCATGCTCAGCTTTTACCCCAGCAGGAACCCCAGCACCTTTACCACAGAGCTGCTCCCCAGGCAGGCAGTGCCCATCCTGTGGACAGAGGAGCCCACGCTGGAGCAGGCTTGCTGGCAGGACCTGTAATCCCATGGAAAGGACACATATTGGAACAGTTTATGAAGAACCCACACTGGAGCAGAGGAAGAGTGTGAGGAGTCCTCCTCCCCTTGAGGAGGAAGGAGCAGAAGAAAAAACGTGATGAGCTGACCACAACCCCCATTCCCTGTCCCCCTGCACTGGTGGGTGAGAGGAGGAACAGAAATCAGGAGTGAATTTGAGCCTGAGAAGAAAGGAGGGCACCTGATGTCCAGCTGAGGCCAACCCACTGCAATATACCACACAAGGTATGTCACGCTACAGACCCCCAAGGAAGTCCACATGTTACAGGCCTCCAAGTTGAATACAACCCATTAATTACTGAGCCTGATGACCTAGACAGTTACTTTCCCCAATCTCATAGCCTTCCCAGCCAGCCTGTAATATCCCAATTTGGATACAAGAAAGTTTTCAGAGACAATGTCAAAAGCCTAGCTTAACTCAAGGTAGATATCATCCGATGTCTTGTCAGCAGTCCTGGGCTTTTATCTTTTTAAGAATATTCCCTTCAGCCACAGCATGTATAGTATCTCATATTTTCTTCAGAATTCTTGCTCTGAGACTAGATCTCCCCCTCAGCCTATAGCCATACCATTATTTGATCCTCAGATCCTCACTATAACCTTAATAACATCATCTTTATCTTTGCCCATGTTTAAAATGTGCGTTGCTAGCTAGAACCCAGCTCACTGAAACAGCAAGACCACTGCATTGCCATGACCTACTCTCATATTCTTTCTGGCTTGTAAGGTAGTATTTATTATGGAGCTGCCAATCAGACAAAGAAATGGAAGTGTTCGTTTTTTTGTTATTTCTATCATCTGCTCTGGTTTATTCAGCCTTTAAAAGAATCACCAGGAGCTACATTTTAATGAGATTTTGCTTTAGTTTATCCAGAGGCACATCAGTAGCACCGCAGAACCTGAAGACAACACAGAGTGGAGACTCTATTAAAAGTGTAGTTAATTTTTTCCATTAACAGCTTCTCTGCTGGCAGTAGTACCTATTCATCTTTCTTACCTTCTGCTCTACCTAAAAGTTATTATTATGTGAGCTGCCTTCTCTCCTACTCCTACAGTCTTGTCCAGTTTGTACTGTTCAGTGTGAAACCAGAGGAGGAAATACTTTCTTTGACTGGCAAAGCAACAGAAAGATATACTGCCTTTAAGAAATGTTGATAGGTAGGCTGCTAAAGAGGACTCCTCTTCTGGGTTCCTTGACTCATTTCCAGGCTAACTGTATGATTTTTATTTGTTTTAATATTGTTGACATTGATTAATGATGGCCGTAGCTTTTTCATCCCAAACAAAATTCCCAGTGAAAGACGTGAGCTGCTAAGAAAGAATTCATTACCCTCCAAACTTGGATCTTAGGTCAAGAAGTTTTACTTAATAATCTCTTCTATCAAATCTAATGAGAAAGTCAAGAATATGCCTTAATGAAAAGTGTAATTTAAGGAGCAGAACCTGTGCTTCTTCATTGGAATCACATTTATAATGCACAAGAAAAAAAATCATGTTTCATTTCCCATGAATGTCTTTACTTTTGGCTTTATGAGATTTCTTTTTGTACTGGTTTTGTCTGGGTGTCATGGATTAACCTTGGTTGGATGCCAGGTGCCCACCAAAGCTGCTCTATCACTGCCCTCAGTTGGACAGGGGAGAGAAAAATATAAAGAAAGGTGGTGGTTTACTGCCTACCTGGGTTAAACCATGACGCTTTTCAGTGATTTCAATTCTACATTCCAGTCTAGTGTTTTCTCAGAATCCCAATCCTTTACTTTCCAACTATGGCACCACTGGGACAGAGGAACTCCTTTCCCACTCACCAAAATAAAACAAAACAAAACCAGAGAAAGATGAGCACAGAATTGTTTCCAATATAAAGATATGTCTGAACTTTCCCCATTTTCACATAAAATGACTGAGTGAAAGGCTTCACTAATTTAATTCCCATTTTCTTTGCTGTAATATACTCTTTATGAAGGTTAGAAGTCCATCTGCTTATTCTTCCATCAGAGACTCGGTGCAGTTCTAGCTGCAGATGTAGCAGCTCCAGTGCAGAATGAGCAACAGCTTAAACAGTCTCATTCCCAGACCCAATGTGAAAGCTTTTTCTCTCATAGGAGAATATATATATCCCAAACCATTATTTTGTGAACAGATCCATAAATAAGAACACTTAACAGAATAGGGCTGCCAGAAAGGGACTAAAGCTGTGATTCTGGGAGCCCTGATAGACATGTGTAACTCCCAGAATCACATTAGTTCACCTCTCCTTCCAGAGAAATTTTGAAGAACACAAAACAAAGACTAAACTTCAGATGTGAAGGGTGACCCCAGCAGTGTTTGTTGATAGGGGATGGTTTAAGTCATATTTTGCAGCATGGAAAAGCAACATTTGTAATCCCCATTCCCATTTTGGGGAGGGTTAAATCGCATTTTATTGAAATCAGTAACATTGTTTCAGTGAATGATGATGTCATGCACAGGACCATAATGTGTGCCCATGCTCAAACTCCTTGCGCAATCAAGCGATTTGAATTTCATTCACAGTTGTGCTTTGGAAATACCTGGTGCTGGAGGAAAGAGGGAACCATGCTGTGAACTGTGCTGAGCACAGCTCTGATCCCCCCAAAGCTTTGTTCTCATTTCAGTGGAACTCTCAGCCACCCAGGAGATGCAGCTGACCTCTCGTGGCTGAGCTGCATACCTCAGGTGCTGATCTTTAAGATGAAGTGAATCAGGAAATAACATGCAACTAGTAAAGTTTCACTGATATAAAATTTAAGTCACTAGGACCCCAGAGTACATAGACAAGACTCTTTTCAGCCATAATCATATCCATGAAAACCGAGTGGCCCCATTGCGCTTGCTCCCTACAACAAGACAGGAATATGCTTGTACCTTCCATCTCTTTCACTTCTCTGCCACGCAAGCAGCACAAATGTAAAAGCCTTTTTAGGATGGAAGCAGAGTCCTGTGTAGTGCTGCCTCTGAAATAAACATAGTGCAGGACAGCAGGACAGGATAAAAATAAATTGCATTGGGAGAACTAGAAGGCAGTTTCATTGGGGCAACTTGACATCCCTGTGATGTCCTGTTGTGACAGATTCTTCAGGAGGGTAACACCAACAGAGAAGTGCTCACCTGCAGTAGAAGCAGTGGTCTTCATAGTTCAAGTACTGGGAAGGATCAAAATCCTTTCACTTCCCTGAAAGCTGGAAACAGTGGCATGCACTCCAAAACGGTGTACAGATCCAGAGCACTGAATAAAGCAGTCTAGGGAATATTTAGGAAATATTAAGGAAAGCAATTTCACCTGGACTTAGTCCATTCCCTCCAGGCAGTACTCACAGTCCTCACTTTCTCTGTTTGCTTTGTGTCTGTTGGCTTCTGGTCTCCAGGTATTAGTCCCCATTATGAAAGTCTGCTTCCCTCCAAAGCTCCGCTTACAGCTCTTTTTCAGACTAGCAACTAAAGCTTCTTCTTGGCCTGCACCTTAGAAGAGAAAATGACAACTAATATATTTCCCAGGATAGTTTTTAAGATCATTCTGGTCTTCTGCATCTACCTCTATCTCTTTGTCTTTTATTCATATAGAAAGCATCAACCCCACCAATAACAGTCTAGAGGTTTGGCTGTGTTCCTAAGGCCAGTCCTGGAGAACCATCCCTTATACACAGCTTTCTCAGAACACCCCACATGCCCTTTTCTATTCAATCTAGGCTACCTAAAAATAAAAGCCCTGTAGTTCTTCTGCTGAACAGTATCCCTTTCTGTATGGAAAGTACTCAGCTCCTCCACAGCAGGGACTGACAAGGTGCCCTTTGCAGAGGCTATCAGAGGCTTCAGCTCCATGAACTGGCTTTATTGGCCACATAGGGTTTTATATACTTTGAACACAGTATTTTTTTTATCCTTTTATAGCCTGTTATAAATAAGATTATAGTCACTTTCTATTGTCTCTAGAATGGCTTCCTGTCTTGGTAAAGACAAGGGAACAAATTGGCTTGCACAACTTGTAGCTTCTCGAGAAGCACTGGTAAGGCAAGGCAGGAATACCTGAGCAGAGACTGCTTGAGCTCTACCTTAATTCTGGCAGCGTACACAAGCATCACTTTTCAAATATAAAAATCCTCCCACTAGATATTGAAAATCAGGCAAGGGCCAGCAGTGTTAAACAGAAGGCAGCACTTGTTCTGCTCTCAAAGAAAGGCTGATTTGAAAGAAGCATAGGACAGTCCTGATAAATGTCCCTTAGTTCTGGAGGTGCAATATGTCAGCAGCATGAGAAGGAGTGAGCAGGAGAAACAGAACCTAAAAAAGCCACTAGGATATTGTGGTCAGGATCACGCAACTGAAGATCAGACATTCAGTCTGGAAATAGTAATAGGGAAAAAAAGCAAGGGGGCACAGCAAGAGGCCATGGGCTATTAGAGGTAATAGAAAAAGGTCTGTGACAAAGCAAGAGGACTTCTACAAACTGTAGATCAAAGCCCACCTTGTTGCACTGGAGAGGTGGAGCTGGTTAACCTGATGTATGTTCCTGCTGTAACAGGCGTAAGAACAACAGACAGACTAGGAAGAGAGTTCGGGCAGCAACATTAAATTCCTTCACTTTCCTTGCTGAAATATTACTGGAAAAAGATATACAGACATCCATGAAAAAAAAAAATAATCATATCAGTTGCATTAATGATGTTTTTCCTTGAAGAAAATATTCACGTGTAAATAATCAGCTAACAACAGCAAAGGGAAAAAAGTATGTTTCTGGTTATGCATTTGACACATGCTAAAATTAAAATCGAGCTGAAACAGAAAGTCAAATGTTTTCTAAGCACTTTCTGGCATCCAAACTGAAGAGGAACAGAGGCTAGTGTAGAAAATAAGTGGACTTTTTCATGGATAAAGCTGGAAAGCAGGAAGTAACCTGTCAGAGAAGTTTGATACCAGCTTTGTTGCTGAAATCTTCCTATAGAAAAGACCAGAAAGATACAGAGATCTAGATAAATGCTATGGTTGTCAAAACAAGAATAGCATCTTCTGAAGTACCAGGGCAGATGTATGGTATCCACCTCTACAGTGTGAAGAACAGTGTCCAGGCACACACTCCTCTCAGATCAGGCTTTCTTAAAGATTATGTTTCATTTTTCCCAAAAAGTGCAGTGTCACCAAAGTAGAAGATGAGGGAAGAAGACAGAAGCAGAAGGACCCAGTGGGTCGTGGTTTTCCAGACATGCAGGTCCCCAAAATGAGTCCTGAGTAAGATTACATCTTCTTTCCTTTGACTGACGTTTCACTATTTCATCATCACTTTTCCCTCTGTCTTCTCTTACAGTGCTATTTTGAAAGAGACACAGACTGTACACATGCTATTTGTTTTGATTCTTTTCCATGTTTCCTTATGTGTCAGTACAACTACATTGTTCCCTTCTTCACTCCTTCAGGTTTCCAGGACAGTCCTGGGAGACACTGTTGGGCTGTCCTGTGGAAGGATCTTTGTTTTCAAACTGCTGAAGGGAAAAAAACATCATCTTCAGTATGTTTTCTGTGACTTCAGACTACTCGGTAAAAAAGGAAAGTTCAATAAACCCCATTTAGAGAAGTAGGAAATGTAGAGCACAAGCCTCTCCTTAGGTCTACAATAGCCCTCAGGATTTTGTGATCCACTGAAAATTAAAAATACCCTTTTTTGGATACTTTCCCAGCCTTACCTCAGTGGAACTTTGTGTCAGAATACAAATTTGACCCCATCTCTCCCTGAGACCTGTCTCTCCCTGGACCACTCCCCTTTAGTGATTTCCCCTGTTCAGCACAAGGAAGAAGTTTGCAAGGCCATTCATCCCCCTGCCTTAGCTGTGTTCTGCCAGATAAAAAATGAAACATTTAGTAGCAGACATTGTATTAATTTAGATATCACTGGGATTTATTAAAAAACAGAACTATGTTAAACATCACTTTAAAATCCTCAGTCTTTTTTTTTTTTGCTTTAAGTTTTACCATTCATATGCATTTTTACCAACTAACAATCGCTGTCTTTTTTAGCACATACATAACTTAGGCAACATGAGATCACCCTGTTTTCACAAAAGACCCTCCCCAGATTATTGCATGATACACCAGATTTCAGATAAATCCAACTTAAACTAGTCAATCTTAAAAAACACAAACTGACAGATTTGTTAACAGTATTTTTAACTGTATTATTCAGGGTATAATTTAATAAAAACTGAATAAATCCAAAATATGATACCTAGGGTGATGCAACAGTTTTGTATCACCTAAGCATTCACTATATTTAACTGTAAACAATTTTTTTGTAGGAAAACTTCATTTTTTAGGGCAGTTATATGAGTGTTAGAGACCATATCACAGTAAATACCTGAATAAATAAGCACAACTAGTGCCAAATATGAACATTTTTCCATCCAGTTTCCTTTAATTTTGACATAACCAATTTTGAAAGTCACAAAGTAGATCACAATGGTGTGTCACTTGATTGCATCTAATATAAATCTAAATAAAAGGTTGTATCATTTTTAATATATCAACTTACTTAGAATGCTTTTTGGCTGCTGACACATCAGCTAGATTGCAGTGATCAATAAAATGAAAGAAAATGCTGAGACATTAGAATCTCTATAATTCCCCTAGTCAATTTTTCACACAGTACTTAGTACCCAAGTTTTATGTCTAAACTTGCCAAGCTAAAAATGTAATTCATATGATAATGAAGTGTCAAATAAGTCTTGAGCTAGAGGTCTAGATATTTAAAGTATCTGATTTCATTAGGAAGCGACTTCTTAAAGGTATAAGGAATGATCATATGCTCTACTCATCTCTTGTCAACATTCAAATAGAAGAGCATTTGTTTTACTAGAATTTAGCTTCCTCCTAATAAATCACACTCCAAGAGCACTAACATCTAATTACTGATTTACACTTATACAGTATATTATCCCATAATGAAGATGAAGCCTATTAGAACAGACAGTTCACTGCAAGTTCAGATGCTGAAGAACAATGATGGGATGCCTGCAAGCAGGAAAAACATCCTGGTTTGCAGATGTTAAGCTTGTTGATTTGGTGTCCTGCAAGAACTGGACCAGTTTATTTCTGACAATTTCTCTAAACTGTCATATGTCACCAGAGGAAAACCTGGGCCCTATATACATGAGGTTGGCAGATCAAATAAAAAAGACACATCTTTACCCCACTAGATACAGGAAACACCTCACTGAATTTTATTCTAACTTAATCAACTTAATTATAATTATTTTAGACAGTAGAGAAAATAATTATTATAGACAATAAAGAAGAAAAAAAAAGGATGGGGTAGTTTTCTTCAAAATAAAAAAGGCGCTGGTACAGCATGAAACCACACCATGCTTTGGTTTCCAGCACAGAATGCATAAAACATTTCACAACATCTATACAGCAAGTATGAGAATTTATCATTGTGATAATTACTGCAACAAAAACGCAAGTTCATTGGCACATCGGGAAATTGTAACCACATACTTGGCAGTTTACAGGAGTCCCTTCACCTACTAATAGTGAGAATGATAATGTAAACTAAGACATAGTTTCAGTCCAAAGAAGTTGAATCTGTAAGAAAAACCAAGTCTTATACATAAGTATGTCAGTGTGGGAACCTGCTTAGACTATCTTCTCGTTGGAAGCTATAGGAATTACTGAGCTGAATTTGCACTGCTTTGCACTGACATGCAAGTCTGCAGCCAGGGTGGAACTGATGGGTCCTAAATGGAAACACGTTCAGTATGTTCCTGGCAATTAAATGGATGTCTTGTAGCATCGCATCCGGTAGTTTCACTGGATGTCCTCCAATACACATTTCTTTGAATTCCTGCAAGCTGACATCATTCTTTAATCACAAAGTCCTTTTAATACCAAAGTCCGAGAACATTTCAGGGAAATAGCTGATGAGGAATTATGAGCTCTGTCACATGAAAGGGGCTATATTTTCTCACTGCAGAGAAGAGTCCGTGTAACAGAACACTGTCAGACTGGTCGGGCACAAGGGTCTTGGCTTTCCTGGGGCACTGATAGACAGATCAAACACTGGGGCTGAGAAAATCTCTCCCCCTTTCACGAGACAGAGGTCTGAAGGTCTGAGTCTGGGGGCTCTGCTGCAGTGCTACATGCTGGTGTCATAATCTGTGATGCTATACATCTTATTTCTTTATTTATAGTCACATCCAGGCAATCACATGAAGTCTTTTGATTCATTACCTACATATTTCCACCAAGAATAATATTCAAAGTAGAGCCTCAAATTTTAGCCAGTCACCTCTTCTGTTAGTCAGACTCTGGTGCCTTCATGGGATGGTGCCTACCATCCTTGTGCCTACGAGTCCTACACAGTGCTTAAGAAAATACATATCCTCTTACAAATCTAACAGAAAAACACAGAAACCATCCTGTGTCCAAAAGCCAACTGCATTGTGTATAACATAATGTCTTTCCTTAGGCTATAATATTTTCATTGCAAATACATAGATTATGATAGCAGTGCTGACCATGTAATATGTCATCTTTTTTTAGCATCAGCAAACCAATGTCAACATTACAAAAGAACTGGTCACTCTTCTACTTCATTTACTAACTCGTTTTGTTAATGGTCATGGCAGAGAAAGGTTTTTACTTTTCATATCAAAATAGAATTTGCATTGCTGCTTGTGATAAAAGTTATTCTTTCACCTGGAATGTAGTTTGACTGGATAACCACTAAAACACAAGAAACACAAAGATCTGAACAGCTTAAAACTTTTAGAGTAATTAGGATTCTTTCATTTAGAGAACTCACTGTTTGCCTCTATCAAACAGGAGGAAATATTGATCCTTCATTCATTTTTTAGCTAATTAGACATCATCAGTCAGCTTCTTACTAATATGATGCTCTTTCTTCTGGATTCATTGTATGTCCACTCTAATTAGCACTGGCACGGAAAGGCATAGAAACAATCAACACTCCCACTAAGAAATCTTCAGCCCAACTTGGCAGAAGACAGGCATCTCCCTGGCACATGCTGTAGGGTTTCCAGACCTCCTTGATGCTGCAAAGTGTTTGGCATTACAGAAATTGGCTCATGATCCATGTCCTATCATCTGCTCCCACCAGGATTAGTACCACAGAGACAGGAAAGAGAAACAAAAACCAGAAAAAAGCAAGTCTTGATTCTTGCACCTTGTTCCAGTTGTGTATGGATCAGAGATAAACATGCAGGCTGTATCACCATTTTTTCACAAGCAGTATAAACACTACTGACACGACACTGTTTGGTCTGTAGTGTCCCATCTGCCAGCTGCAAGAACGAAAAAGGGAGCGCAATTAAGAATATTAATCAGGGCTTGATGTGGTGCATGATTCATGATTCACGTGAAGAAAGACCAAGATACATCAAAAGATAATGTGTTTACTTAAAATAAAATAGGAGCATGATTTCTTTAGTCCTGCATATTTAATGCAGGATATTTTTTTCCCTGACTGTGCTTAACTTTCCACCAAATCTATTGCACTCACTTTGAATAGTCAAGCACTTAGCTCAATCTATATCAGTCTAATTCAAGTTTCTGATTGCTGATTATTTAGAAGCACTGAGTTAACATTAGTGTATCAGCAGTTAGATTATTTCCCTGGTGATCTTCATTCTGGTATTTAATAATGTCATCTTATCCATTCCAATTAGACTTTTCTGCTAACAAAAAAAAAAAAAACAAAAAAAAAAAGCTGAAGTTTCTTTTAGATTTCTGGGTAAATGTAGAGTATAACAGACCCTTGCTGTGAAATTTGCAATATTTGGGAATATTAGCAAAACCACTCTATAAGTTTTATGGAGAAAGATATATTTTCTGTACAACAGAGATATATTATTACAGAATTTTAGCTTCCACTGAGGAATTATCTCCCTGTGGTTAAGTGAAGGACAACACTGTAAAGATATTTAAAGTGCCTAAAGATCCAGATTGGTGCCTTCTGAGACTTCATATCTCTAGAACAGACCTATAGGCAAGCAGAAATCACAGTTTAAAATCTAAGGAAATAAAACATCTATCCAGAAATCCAAATGTGAAAAACAGCCTTTAGTGTGTACAAAAGCCACAGAAGCAGTCTAACATTTCCAGGTTAGATATAAGGAAGAAGTTCTTCACAATGAGGGTGGTGAGGCACTGGAATGGGTTGCCCAAGGAAGTTGTGAATGTTCCATCCCTGGCAGTGGTCAAGGCCAGGTTGAACAGGGCCTTCGGTGACATGGTTTAGTGCGAGGCGTCCCTGCCCATGTCTAGATGAAATTAAGGTCCTTTCCAACCCAAACCAGTCTGTAACTCTGTAATACCACGCAGACAGTATTTTTACTGCCACTCACCAAGTCATGTGGTCTTCTTATTGTGACAGGCACTTGGGGCATAACAGGCACTGCCAAAGCAGGGTTTTCCAGTGCATGTGGACCACGTCTCTAAGCTGAGGAAAAGCAAGGGTCAGCACAATTTGTGTTTGAATCAGCACAATCCCTTGTGCACGTCAGAAAATCAGAGGAGCCACTGTAGAGACTGTCCCAGGGACAATCACGGAGGTTATTTAGCACACCTCAGAAAGCTACCCTACATAAAAAGTTGCCATATCCAAAGCTGGGGAAGCGAAAGGTAGCCCAGACTCATTGGCGTACTTACTACAGCTATTCCAGCTGTTGCAAATACTTCAAAATTAAGACCAGATTCCTGACTTGCAGGGCTATGGTATTTTGATTCAGTCTCTTCTCCAGAAGTAAGCAAGACTCAAGATTTTAAAGCATCAGGTATTTAAGGATATCTCAGTCTGGAATATAAAAATGACTAAAAAATATTTTATATATTCATAAGGTAGAGATTTTGTGTTTTTCCCTGAATTTTAGGTCATGCAACTGTTTGCACCTGTTAGGACAAATTAAGACAACGTTGTATGCAATTTCCACAAAAAGATAAAAAAATAGCTTTGAAGTAGGCAAAAAGGAGCATTTATGTAGTTAAAGAACCTCAGAGAGAGGCCTTTTAAAAAAGATTAACCTGTTAGAAGAGGATGAAATGCTATCAAGCTCTGCAGTGGAAGCTTGATAACCTCAGGCAGCTTTTGAAACCATCCAAACAGGGGCTTTAGATGATTTGGAATCATTTAAAGAAGGTCTGCATGCTGTCTTTTGCAATGAAATAAAGACTTTGGCACCTGATGTCCTTTGGCATTAAAGGCCAAAGTATAACGTTAAGCAGGTTGAAACCAGATGGCACACTAAAATTGAATGGGTAGGTGAAAAAAATACAGGGATATCTGGAAAAAAGGACATAGAAATACAACTTTTTGTGTGCAAACAATACACTAGGGGGGAAATGATACAGAGGGCACAGCATGTACCTATATGTTCTATCTTCACAAGTGATCAAAGCTATTTGCAAGAATGCATGGAGTTTAATCCTGAAAATGCAAGGGACAGGCTGGGTATGCTGACTGCCTTATTTAAGTTTTCTTCTTAGGAAGGCTTAGCACCTGGATGGCCTGTTCTTTCCTCAAAGAAAGGAAACCTGCATCAAAGAGATGTGTTTGTCTTTACCGAAACGCACATATAAAGAAGAACCCTTTGGGAAAGTTCAGTAAAGACTGAACAAGTAGCAAAGTTGATGCTAAAATTCCTCTGTACTGGGTCTCTCTAAAAACAAACCTTTTTTTTTAAATTCTCCGGTCAACTTCTGTTTGCTGCACTTCACACCATTGCCTTTCTCAAAGCCTCCAATCTAGGTCTGCACTTACCTCTTCTTCAAGGACAGTAAAAGATCTCAAAAATTAAATCATTGCTTGAATTCAACAAGGTGTTGTGTTCACCTGGATGTTGCTCATCTTCTGCCTTTCAACAGACAGAAACTTCCTTCCCAACACCAATAATGTGCAAAGGACTAATAATTTAAAATTATAGGGCTCACCATACCAATGTAAAAATCCTGAGTAACTATTTAAAATAAAGATCTGTTCTGAAATACTTTTGGGTCACATCAGAGAAACTGCACTCTTTCTTCCACAGAGTGGTCATCTGGGGTTGAAGGCACAGGACTGAGACTGGGGAGACAGTCTCTGTTTATGCCACATAGTCGAGAGCAGACAATTTGGTGGCCTTCTATGATGGGGCTA
>NW_009926654.1:0-4333 GCF_000696875.1 Nestor notabilis
GCTCCCCAGGGCGCGGTCACCGAGGTGAACGCAGCACGGAACCAGGGAGAAACGTTGGTTATTCCCCGTCTTACACCTAGAGCTAGGGACTCCCTAGGAGGCAAGCGAATGGCTTCTGGGAGCCGCCGGGCTGGCTTTCTGTGAGCTTCAAAAGTTTGGGGCTGGGCGGTGAGGGAAGCCCCTTCCTGCCAGCACTGGAGGTGGGAGGGCTTCACCCAGCCTCTGACCGGCGCCGCCGATCCACAAACTGCTAATGGCTCCATAAACCCGGCCCTGGGTCCGCAGGGAGCCACAGCCCCCTTGTTCCGCCTCTGTAGGAACACCAATGGCCGCCCCTGAGGCAAGGTGAGGGGCCACTTTTTGTGCGTTGCTCCTCATGAATAAAATGACTGCATCTAAGCGATGCTGGGCTTTGCGTGGTCAGTCCGACATTGAAGGTCCCTTCCATCCCAAACTATTCCGTGATTCCTCACGAAAAGCCCCCTCAGGAGGCCCTGATGGCCAGGCTGACCTCTAGCTTGCACAAAGCTCAGCTAGTATATGCCACATCGGCTGTCATCTGAAAATCGGTTTGGTGTGTAAGGCAACAGAGGAATCGAGAAAAGTAATTTCTAAAGCATCTTGCTCACTTGATGATAATCTCTATATAATTCTTTTTTTTTTCTTTCCTTTTTTTTTTTTTTTTTTTTAGTGTGGTTGGATAAATTCCGGTATTTCAAACTTTAGTTAATCCTATTGAGACTACTTGTACATTATAGCAGGACACCGTCTGGGATTTGAGCTGCATAAGTAACTCCTACGCCATCATACACAAACCAACTGAAGTTAATGCAGATTAGATAGCTACCTCAATAGCGTTTGTTACAGGGGCGGATTTTAGGGCTTTCTATGTTGTAGTAGCTGTATTTTAGGGTTTTCTATGTTGTAGTAGCTGCAGTCGTCTACAAGGTACCAGGACAAAGGCTGACAATGGTCTGTGCAAAGCAGGACTGATTTAGTTTCAAGAGCTTGAAGTAAAAATGAAGTTATACAGGGAGAAAAACTTACAAGCAGAGGGGAGTGAACCCAACACTTGCATTACAAGCTACATAAAAATTGAAAGGAAAACTCTGAGGACGCACAAGAGAGAGAGAGATTTGGCCATGTCCAAACACTTAAGTGTAAGAAATAATACACAAAAACCTATCTTGATGACAAAAAATCATTTATGTAAAGCTACTCATGCACTAAATGTTTGCAGAATTAGGCTTATACTGAACAAACCATTGTAACAAAGTGAAACTGCCTTTTAAATTCAGAGATTAGTCTTTTGAGAATCTTCCACAAACAATATTTTGCTTCTCACAACAGGAATTTCTTCATAATCTTCCTTCTTGTTCAATTTTTAATGTTCCACAGTATACCATATAGCAGAAAAGATCCTGCCAACATAGGAATCAGTACCAGCAGGCTCAGAGCACCCCTGATGAAAATGTGGCTTGTGAGCAGGGAACTTGAAAACTACATGTAATTCAGTAGCATAGGCTGCTTCTCTCTCTGTGCTCCCTTAAGAACTGAGTACCACTTAGGTTTAGTCTGTGGTTCCTTTTCAAATGAAAGCAATCTCAATCTCTTAGATGTGTTCAGAACTGAGGACAAAGTCTGTCAAATTGCTATCCTGTTAGATTTGGAAGGAATTGCAACGAGAACACCTGCTTACTTATTTCAGTAACGAAACCTTAAATACACACAGCACTGAACATGCAAGAAGCAGTTATCAAAAGTATAGTCTTGAAGTATGAAAATTGTTATACAGCTTTACTGTACAGGTAGTCATACTCCAGAGCACAAGAAGGAAAAAGGCTGATTTTTAGATTACTCTGATGTTAAGATGCAAGACATTAGTGGACAGTGCCTGTTCAGAAACCTGACATGTGTCAATATGGGGGGGAGGGGGAATCAGAGTTTTATCCCCTCTGAAATGTTTTTGAATGGATATATAGCCTAAAACTCTCTTTCATCAAACAGTCAAAATTTTCAGAGCTTGAAATTACACTTAAGCAGAAAAAATGTCTTCTGATGTTCAAAAGTACTGAGCTCAAAATGATTTCAAATGTGTTTCAATGCTCCCTACCTCTGAAAATCACATTTCTGTAAGTGCCTAGATGTGGATTTAGGGTGTCTAACTACATCCATTCAAGCTTGAAAACTTTAGCGTACGTATACCTGTGCTTTATAATAAATGAATCAGAAAGCTCCAGACAAGCTATAAAAGCATTCTCAAAAAAGCAATGCAGACTTGAGCATTTAGAAGAAGAGACACCAACCTGACAAAGTACTTGACTGGATTATTCAAATCATTCTGGTGTATAGAAAGTAGCATCTGAAGCCCAGTCTTTAGCAGATAACTGTAGCAGCAGGAGAAAAATTTAAATGAAAGACCTACTGTGGCATTTTTTTCCTATTACTTACTTAATGGTATCTCTCAACATTTTCCAAATCAATGTGCTTCCTTCTTTAAAATCTTCCATCCTGCTATCTCCCAAACTCCTATATGTATGATCTCCTATATTCCACCTTATAAATATTAGATATAACTAAGCTTCCTGGTCTGATATGATTCTGTTTCACTGAGTCAAATCAAGAATCTCTTACTTAAAAAGTAAGTAAGAAAGTGAGAGAAGGAGCAAACAAAAACTTGAACTAAGGCAGACTTAAGACTTCCCAAGGGAACAGCACATGATGCTACTGGAGAATATCCTTGCTCTGCTAGCCAGATCCAATATGGCTAGCAAGGTTTACTGTTTCCAGACCAAGGCCTGGGATCAAAGAGAACACCAAATCATTAAAGAACTTCAGGATGAGAAAAACAAGTAGGATTTAATGGGCTATCAGCAGCTGGAGTAAAGCCTCTCTGCTGGAGGAGGTGTAGCAAGCTATCCAAGTCTCCCATTGCACAGAAGGAAATAACAGAATTGACAAGAATTTACTAAACTTTCAAGGAAAGGCAAAGGTCTATGCAAGAGGAAATGCAAATCTTTATTGTTATAGGCCTTTGCTCAGAGTACATTTTGATGGATAGAAATGGTTTGTTTTCAAGAAGCTCTTTTTGTGTTATCTTCGATCAGTGTTCTGTATAATTTTACCAAGAGAGAGAAGTTTATGTACACCACGCAATCGGGTCTGTCATGCTAACCTTGTTAGGAAGCAGGGCTGTGTCAGCCAGAACAGTTAAATTTAGTCTCAGTATCAAAGGGGGATTGAAGAGGATCTAAAGTTTTCTGTATTCCTGAGCACTGAAACATCTTTGAAGGCAAAGATAGAGTAAAAATCCAAGGCTGCTTGTTCTCTGGACAGCTAGCATGAATGACTGCATAGCATAATTGCATTGCTTTACATATTAACCACAATACAGCAAAGAATATCGAATTTATACATACTTTTTAACTGCAAAGAACTAGGCAATCAAAAATTAAATCCTAATGAAAGCATAAACCATTCCCATATCAGTGGCTGATGGCTCCCACCTCTTAAAGCCACTGTCCTCCTCGTGGTGGAACCAGCAACCCTGCCTGAAACCAAAGGAAACCCTGGCACTGAACCAAAACCTAAAGCACCAAGTGAAAATCAGCAAAAATACACCTAAGCAAAGCAGGACTGAACTTGACTGGTACAGCTTCCTGCGTAACAGTGTCACTGTAGATTACTGCACAAAATGGAATCTGTGAACTATGTCAGGCTCTTAACAAACAGAATCGCTGAGCATGAACTACAGTTTGGCTGTCGGTGCCTCACACCTTGTTACTTACACAGATGATGAATGTGTGCAAAAAGTTACACTGCTAATCTAATCAGGATTTATACCGAATATACATAGTACGATGCAGCTACAGTATTATTGCAAAAGGAACAAGAAGATGGTGAACTAGGTTCTGCAAGGGAATGAAAACCATGTGTTACTGAAAAAATCAAGGTCTTTACAGGTTGTTCTGTGTGGGTAATCAATTGTACGAGTGGCTCCACTGCTAACATAAAACAACTTTCAGGATCAACAGTCACCAGAGGAAGAGCTGTATAACTAATACAGTGGAGGTGAAACTGAAATTAAGACAAATATCATACTATCAAATACCAAAGAAAGCAATGTCAAAGAAAAACACTTCCTCAGTTATCTGAAATAATCACACACCTTCCATCAAAAGACAGTGAAGGAAAACAATACAGAACCACTGGAGAAAATGACTGCAGAGATAGTGTCATACTGTGTACTAAATGAGATGAGGTGGTAGTGCAAATAATAAAACAAAAACTAAACCAAAATTAAGTCCTGTGCTGAGCAGATCACACCTCCTGC
>NW_009926654.1:4364-23400 GCF_000696875.1 Nestor notabilis
ACAGATTTGCTACCTTTACACTTTAACAATATTTATTGTGTTTATTGTATGAGTAGGGAATGATGGTAACAAAATGACCCAACTCAATTGTTTTTCTGTACAGTGGATATATCATGCAAGTATTAATCATCAAAGCCAACCTGAACAGTAATTTCACTTCTTGCCCCACTGTCAGGAAAAAGTCAGTCTCAGAAATCCCAGACAAAGCAGTATTACTGTTCTCTTTTTTGTCATTTATTGCTGTGCAAAATTTTATATCAAACCAAGGAACAACAAGCAGAGTTCCAAAGGACAACAAATATGATTTTATCACTAATATGACCTTGGAAATATCGTATTCATGACACACAATGCTGAACAGCCTAATCCTACTCTGCTGTACAAAGCATGGTACTAGAGTGACTTTATTGTAACAGCCTCTGTGTCAGGTAGCCCTTCTTAAAGTTTATCCACTGCATCATGTGCTCTGGCCACTTTGACAATAATGCAGTTATGTGCCCAGGCCTAAGCTGGTTCATATTTGCCAGGCCAGACAGACACATGCAGATCTCATATTAAAGACTGTGGGGGCTGCAGCCAAAAGTAAAAAAAAAAAAACAGGAGTTTTAGTTTCATTTTGTGGTCACTTTGCACTGACATAAATACAGTAAGCAAGGCTTTAAAGATCAGGGATTAAATTATTAGTCCAGTTCCATTAGTACAAACTCTGTAGACTTTAGGGGCCTTTTTAACTGACCTACTTATGGGGCAGAAACCATAGTTTTTATTAGGTCTACTAGTATTGTATGCCATCTTTCAGGCCAAGCGCCCTGTTACTAGATGTTGGATGCTTAACCTCTGCCAAAAAATCGCACTGCTCTATTTTATCTGAGAAGGCAAAACCACTTCAATATCTTTCAGCAATACTTGTGTGGGACAGAAGGTGAAAGGCCAAGCCAGTAGTTAGTTTACTGTCTGAAACAATAAAGTCATCAGACAAGCTGAAATTGAAGCAATACATGACTCCCTACGTGCTGACAAGATTTTGCCATTGCTTTCTTCATGTTCCTAACATAGGCCGAATTTCAAGGAAGGCTTGTACAATGCCAGAACAGACCTATTTTAAAGCATTGTGCTGATGTCCACCAGAGGACAAAAAAATAAACTGTCAAGAAAATTTCTCAACTTCCTCCTTGGCCCCCAAAGCCAAACCCCAACCCCAACCCCAACTCCTATGGTTTTAAGTGCAGTTTCATGGCACCCCTACAAATTAGAGTTCAGACTCCATTTAAAACTCTGCAAAAAATTTAGGAAAATCTGTGTTGGTCCTAAATTTAATCCCACATTTAATCCCTTTGTCTCACCATTCAGAGACAAAACTGTCCTCTGGGCCAGCAATGCCTACAAAAAAGAGTATCCGTGGCAATGGCCAGCTGTTCCAAATTCTCTCATTTTCCAAAGGGACAAATTGGCAGACAGCAGCTGAGTTTACATTTGCATTGCTCTCCACTGGTGTAATTACTTATGTAGTATTATATTGAAGATAACTTTCTCTCAAATTATGATAGCATTTATTTGTTTTTTACTTTGCACGGTGAAAATTAAAAGGTTTGATGCAACAGAAAACCAAGCCCTTAGAGTTTTCCAGTGCTTCTGGTGGAGCATTTCACATAGTAGTTCACACCCTCCTTTGAAATAGATTTTAGCTCCATTTGTGGCAGCTGGTTGAAGACGAGCAACATCTAAAAAACTGAAAATTCACAAATGCTTGACAGATTGAAGTAACAGATGATAGGATACCTTATCATTGGTATCTTCATAAAATGATTATGTGAATTCTATTCTCATTTAAAATCTATTTCTTTTTACAGCTGCATACGTATATCCTCTAATGCATAGTCTGCAAATTCATAGCAAGAGTAGCTCAACAAGATACCATGCTTGCATGAAAATTAAACACTTGGAAAGTAAAGAAAACAATACTCTCTTCCATATAAAAGTAGGTTTCTAGAGCTTGGAAAGAACCTTCAGGAATAAGGTGTGAATGCAAATAGAAAAATAATCTTGAGAAGCTGCATTTTCTTCCATTTACTGGCCATTCCCTCTTCACTGGATGGGAGTCCAGGCCTGTGTGACAGGTGGAGCTGATAAGTGAGGGAGTGATTTCTGCAATCCATACATGCCTCAAAGGGAATGTCACAGATGACAAAAGTAGATTAACCACATTAAATACAGACTGGCAAAATCAAGGACTTATAAGATACTGCCAGTGCTCAAGGCAGCAAGCGAGCAGGTTTGAATAGCATATAGTGAGCTGTTGCAGGTATAGCATCTCAGGGAAGACATCTGAAGGAGGGGCTGGCTTCCAGTTCCATATCAGTACCAGAGGCAGGTAGCTCCTGTCTGCCTGCCACAGAGGTAAGATGTTACCAGTCAGCTAATTAGCAACATCTAATCTCTTGAAGGGGAAACCTCTTCTTGCTCTTGCTGAGCTTCTGCTGAGCTCCTGCTGTCACACTTTTCCTCTAATTTAAGACAGAAAAATACAGTTCTGACACCCCTCGTTTGAAAATTTCCTAGTCACTGTTCTAATCAGCTAATGCTTTAAAACACAGCTGCCTCGATTTCAGAGAAGTTTTACTTGGAGGATAACTTTCTATCAGTATTTCGTCTGGGTATATTCATTTACCTGCAAAGTACCCAGGCCTTTGCTGGACAATGATTTTCCTTCTGTTTCCTACACAACGGCAGACCCCATGCAGGCTCTCACCCCTGATCATTTTATACTGGTCCCAGCAGGACTTTAAAAAGAATATATTTTACTACACAGATGAGCAATCATTTTCAAAATCCTTTGCAGCATTTTCCTACCCACTGTGCTTCAATTCACAATTTGATGCCATTCAAAAATAGCAGTCTCTTGTCTGTGTATGACATTGTAGCCTGTCTTAAGGTAAATGCTTAATCTAAAATCATCACTGCTTAATGGTGTATTCTTTTCCCTGTACTGCAATTTAAAACAGTAATACAAAGAATATTTTGGAGAGCTTGATATATTCCTAGCTGATTATGTCCCTCACTTTCCATCTGCTGATCTTTGATATAGTTTGGATTTTGACCCTGTCTGTCCTGTAGAAACTTGTATGTAACATGAATCGACTAGCTAAAAGCTAATGATGTTCACTGCTTCAAGTGGGCTGTGCATTCTGCTGGCCAAAGTCTGTTTCTTCCGTTGTGTTCAGAAAGAGTATCATCTGCCTTGCATCATAAAGTAAATGAAATAAATTGAAATAATTAGTATGAGGTAATTGATGGTGAGGACAGTCAGATTTAGTTCCAGCTTTGTCACTGACCCGTTACATAGTTTTGAGAGTTTTGCTAAATTTGTAGGGATCTGACCCACTTGTAAAATAGCTATAATCTCCCTCACAGACCTCACCAGGTACTGTTAGATTTGGGCCTTAGCTATAGCTGGCCTTTCAGCACTTGTGTGCCATTCAGGGTGTAAAACCTTGTTTTGACCAAGAAAAATGAATTAATTTTGGGGAAGCATCGTGGGAAACCCTTTCTTTTGTGTGTCATAGGGCAGTAGATTGCCTCAAAGAGCTTGGGAGAAAGTAGAATCATATGAAATTGTTGGCCTAAGAAGGCTTACAAAGCTTAGGAAGAAACCGTATTTTCTTTGAGTCTTTCTCAGACTATTGCCTGCTTCACTCTCCATGTCTAGAACTTTAATTAATTGAGGCATTAAGCACAATTAAAAATCCTCAACCAACAGAAACTACACAAGAGCAAAGTATTATGATTCATTTTAAGAGGAACATATTTAAAATAATTTAAGTCATGTGTCAGGTCATACGAGAAGTCAAGCCCATTTTTATCAAGAATTAACATCTCTCAGCTTTTGTGGTTAGCAGTAAATTAGTTTCAAGAACTATCTCCTGCTCATTCCTGACTTTTATCTAGGTCATCTTGATACAATGCAAATATTCCACTGAATTTACTCTCATGAATCACAGAATCATAGAATGGTTAGGGTTGGAAAGGACCTTAAGATCATGAAGCTTTAGGACCTCTTTCTGCAGCTCAACAGTAAGAATATTTATCTCTATGCTTTATGTATTTGCCTGCAAACATTCTAATATCTTGCTGCTATCACAAAAAAATAAAGGTTTCTGTGTCCTGGAGCAGAGTCATATAGTGCAGATAGCTTTAGAGATACAGCACATCTAGTAAGAGAGAAACACTTTTTCTTGTTTGCCCTCAGAAAAATATACTTTGGTAGGTATGTAATAGTAACTCCAGAGTGTTAATTTGCTTGGTTAACTGCGTGTAGCTAAATGTCTTAAGAGTAAATACTATTTCAGCTATTTCAAGGTTAATTAACCTATGTGACTGCCACTATTTTCGTAAAGACTACTTATTCAAAGGAAATTCACTTTCACATTCAAAGTATAAATCCATTACAATATAATGTTTGCATTCACCCTTTATATTTTTTGTCTCTTTTATTAGTTAACTAACATTACTTGCTAAGTAGAAGTTAACTTTAGAGTTATAAACATACATGCTCCTGGAAAAATATTTTAACAAGTGTAGATGGTGCTAATATGTAAAATAACCCTGTAACCACTTCCCCCCTGTTATTTTGAGGGATAAAGTGAGATAAACTGGTGTACACATATCTTGCTTGTAAGTCAAGCAAGAAAAGAAATAGAAAATATAGCTTCTTATAGAAGTATTAAGTTATCTACATTTCATACATTAGTTCAGAGTCTGTTCACTTTTTTTTCCCCTGCGACAAATTCAAATAAATTCTTTTGGATCCAGTTGAACTGTTCAGAAGCCGCAGCATCTGACTAAGAACAGGATTCAGCCACTCTGTAAGAGATGAACATGTAACTGCCTGCCAACCAATCACAGGCAGTATTTATCTTGCATCTTTAATGTTTCTTATTAAAATTAAACAGCAGAACCTCAGGAAACGTGAACCAAGTAGCTTAATTCTGCGCTGTGGGCTGGGAAGGGAGTGAGAGAGGAGCTGAGAGGGAAGGATGGAGGTTGACAGCAAGTCAGAGGCAAATGCTGCAACCACACTGAATGGCTTCTCCACCCTTGGACTGGTGAAACTATAGGCGTTGTGGCTACCTTCTCTTTTCTCTAGTGTTACCCAGAGCTCGAATGAGCAGCCACCATTAGAGGGTTTGATGTTGCTAGGATGTTGGGGACAAGGGAGGAGAAAAGCCTGTGCATGGCACAGGCGCTGTTTTGCGGAGAGACAGTAATCTTTCAAATCAAACTCAAAACATTTTGTGGAGAGCAAAAGGTGAGATGAGAAGAGGGGAAGCAAATGCTGGCTTCCACAGGGTCACTGTACAGCAAGCTTTGCCTTCTTCTGTGGGAAGAAATTCAGGTTCTTGTAGAAATATTGTATTCCTACTGCATTGTATATTAGGGCAAATACTGATTTTCTTTAGGACTTCTGGAAAATCTCATTCCAGAATATACATATATTTTACTTTTCCTGTCTTTTGTGTGCAAATAGTGGCCTCCATGAGAAGGTTGCTTGCAATTTACTTTAAATGAAGAAAAAAAAATTTTAGAAGAAACAATGGCAAATAAAATTGTGTGGGAACTATGGAATTCTGGGTTTGTATATACATTTTTTGAGACAAACTCTCCTTCAGGTGGAAAGAATCCCCCCAGAGGAGAGGAGAGTTTTGGGAAAACCAAACATTTATTGGATGTAAGAAATCATGGCTATAGATTAAACAGAGTCCTTGAGCCAGAGCTGGTTCACCTGTGCCCTGCTCAGAGGACATGCAGAATGAGCTCCAACTTGCCTGCAAAAGACAGGGTGAACATATGTCCCTTGTGGTTTGAAGAACAAAATTAGCCTGCACAGGAAACTGGCTAGAGGGGAAACATATATACTGGGTAATGTTAATATCACAGCACTACTTCAAAGTCAGCAATTCATTTTCCTCTCCTTAATGAGGGCAGGGGTTAAAACATGGAGAATGAACACTCATTTCACAATTAGAGGGGAGAATAGGATGACAGTGTACTAGGAAAAAGCCTGTGAAATTGCTACTAGTAATGAGTCTGCAAGAGCTTGAGTCTATCGAGTGCTTTCACTAGCACTTTACTTTCTGAAGAAACTGCTGAATACCATCTCTCTTGATTACACCTGCAGAAATTGATTTCTTTTCATACTCATTTTCATATTAAATCCTGGAAAGCAAGGGGAGCTGAAGCATGACAACCGATTTTGTGACGGAAGGTAGAAGTATGTCAGGGCATCTTGCCATTCAATGTTCAGATGCTTATTTTTCTTGTACATTGAAACTTTTCTTTGTATAACTGACATTAAGACAATCATCTCAAAATACAGGAAAATGATATGACTGCAGAGATAACCCAGACAAAATCTGAGCAAGGACTGGTAAGCACAGTAAAATCTGATGCTCTTCAAGGTGTTGCAGTCCCTCATTTAGCATGACATTTATTATCTCAATAGCTATTGGCAACAGCATCTTCACTTTCTTGCCAGATGTATTTTGCTGCATGATATTTTCCTTGTGACAAAACTTGTTATAAATAAAGGAGATGAAAGATTAAAACAATGACCATGTTTTTTTCAAAGCATTTTTCCCTCAGACTATAGGCTGATAGTTACGGTGCTGTGATACTTACTGTACTTCATATAAAATGTAATGGGATGCTTTAAATCTGAGTACTATTTCTGTAAATACACTTGTTAGAAAAGAGAAAACAAAGAGCTATCATAACATGAAATACTATCAAAATGGAGTAGTGTTGATTTAGATATCAAGTTTATGCATTTCAGCACAGATGTAATCTACTCTGATCAGCACTGAGGCATTTATTCCCCTTACTTTAGGACTTCCAGAAGAAATTGTGTATAGAAGAGTGGTAAACAAGTCTAAATCCATATGCCTCTACAGTGTTGTTAACAAAGAGAATAGTGTAATAATATAAAGGTTAAAAGGTCAGGAAATATGCCAAAATGTTTCTTTAATATTAAACCTGTAGTGGCTGATCAGGAACATGGAATCTAGCATTTTTCTCACCTGACATTTTGTTTATGCCATTTTCCAGTCAGTGAGATCAGGTAGTATGCAGGTGAAAAATATCTATTGCATTCTGCAATGCTCTACATGCAGGCAATTGAATCTGTATGAGTACATTTCAATAAAAAAAAGTACATTTCAATAAAAAAAGTACATTTCTGAAGTTCCTTTATTTACTGATCAAGCAAAACTCCTGAAAATGAAAGAAAAACAAACCATCTGCAGACAGAGCAATAGTCTGATATCTCTGATATGCAGTCTTAAAGCAAGACTGGCTTGTAAAGAGACAACTCTTATTTTACTTTTTTTTTTTTTTTTTTTTAAATGGGGATAGGGGGTTTAGAAAAAGAAGAAAAAAAAAAAAAACCAAACCCCAAACCAAAATGTCATCTCCTGCACCTGGTGGCTGGACTGAAACAAGTATTTTAAGTATATTTGTGGATGTTCAGAAATATTGGCAGGGATTTAAAATACCCATAACTGAGCACAAATGCTACATTTTGTGGTGGCCCAGTTTTGGCCCATATAAAATGATAGCATGATGGCTGCAGGAAATGTCTGTAATTCGTTTCAAAAACCTGAAATAACATGGAACCTGCCTTGGTTTTGCTGCATCACTATGTAATGTGGTTCTATCAAAATGTTCAGCCTGGGTATATTTATTGCTTCACATTCAGGCATGCAGAATTTACCATGTTAAGGTGAAATGCCATGATTATATGGGACACTTGACCTGTTCTTATATTCTCCTTGCTGGATCTTTAAACAAAATCCAAAAAGAAGCTCAGAGATGCAAGCTGAGACAGAAAGGAACTGATCTTCTGTTCCCCACAAAGGAGGAACACAGCAGCTCATTCAGCTCCAGTGTGAGCTGTAATGCAGTGTGGCATGTTCCTCCTTTCTCTATGCTTTCCCAGACAGTAGTTGCCATAAACTATATTGTAATATTTTCATGTTGTAAGCAAGCTAATCATGTCACACATTAGGATGATAACGTAAACAGCATAAATGTCTGTTATTGCCACAATAACAGTTTCAGCGTAGGAGCCAAGACAAGGAGTAATAGGAACTTAAGAAAATAAGGCCGTTATACAGAGATCATCCTGGTTTACATATGAAGATCCACCTCCAAAAAGCTGCTCTTCCCTTCACAACAACTGAGTCAAACCTTCACTGCCTCTTGTTTAGGGGTATTTCTACAGCACCATTTTTTATTCTGGTCTAAATTGACGATTTCATTGATTTATCTGGATTTTTGACATGACTGTCATTTATTAGAATGGTGAAGAGATATTGGAGTAGGCTGAACAATCAAGAAGAGGAGAGGTGAGAGGAAGTGTGTACAAACCAAAGCATTTAATGGAAAAGGTCCACTGAATAATGAACTATTAAAAACTTCCCTGGGGTGTTATATTGTACAGTTTAACAGAGAATTGTACTGTATAATATAAGTCAAAAATCACATAGACATAACATAACTTTTTAGTGGATTTTATGTTTTGTTAGAGCAATTTCTAAGGGAATTCTATTTAATTTCTTTAGAAATGAAGTTATTTTTAAGTAATGACGAAGTGCAACTGAAATAAATATACAGCTAACAATCTTGAAGAATATACCCAATTAAAGGCAATAAGCAGACCAGTGCTAAGCAGACCATTTTTGGTTGATTATTATCACTTAAACAGTGTAAACTGTTTAGTGCATTTTGTTTGATTTGAGCTACTTTTACATATTATGGATATGAAAAAAACAGCTATCTAACTAAATGGAGTTGTATAGTCAAGGGAAAATGCAAGTCAACAGAGAGAACCTTACTCTAATTTGGCAAATAGAAATTACCCACTTCTGCAGGCCTTAACATGAGAAAACAGATTTCAAGTATAGGCAAAGCTTCATTTTGCCACTACCTCACTGACTATCATTTGAAGAGGTAGCCATATGTAAATATATTTTTGTCTCTTTAACATAAAAACGAGGCAAACCATTTTCCTCTAACATCTCCTTCCTGGTCCCATCCAAATAAACAAGGTAAGTTTGCTATAAAGTATTCCTTTTACTTGCTCTTCAGCTAAAAACATACCAGTATGTTATGCTAGATATAAGGAAGAAGTTCTTTACTGAGGGTGGTGAGACGCTGGAACAGATTTCCCAGAGAAATTGTAGCTGCCCCTTCCCTGAAATTGTTCAAGGCCAGGTTGGAGGGGGCTTTGAGCAACCTGGTCTAGTGGCAGATTTCCCTGCCCACAGCAGGGGAGTTTGAACTAGATGAGATTTAAGGTCCTTCCAACCCAAACCATTCTATGGCTCTATGATTCTGTAACCTGACCATGCCTAATCAAAACCACATAAAAGACTAGTTTGTTCAACCTTTTCTTTGGAGATGAGATTGTAGCATAAGCAGGCTATCCTTTGCCATCCTTTGCCATGCTAATGTAGTGCCTCACCTTGCTCATCCTCCCCTGGATGTGCAGGGTATCAGTGGCACAGAGAAGCAATGACCACGTGCAGGACACAGCTCTGCATTTTGATTTCCCAAGGAGTCCCAGAGAAGAAGGGAGAGAAGTGCTGTGGAAACAGGAGTCTGGAAAGGAACTGCACCTGACAGTAACACTTCTTTTCCTATAAAACACTCTTTTGTCTGGAGCAATGCTTGCAAGCAGGGTGTCACAGTCTCCTATCCTCTGCTGAAGTGGGGTGGCCCTACAGAGGCTGTCCTCCCAACACACTTCCAGCTAAATCCAGACTCCTCATTTAGGTAATCCTTGCAGAATTTCCCATAACATAGGTATATATATTGTCCCTGATGGATGGCTCTGCAACCCAGTGCTAGATGGGAAGTTCCAAATGGATACAGAGTTTTAGTAACGTGTTAATAAAAAACCCAATTAAGATCAAAATACCTTCCACAAGGTTAACATAAAAAGCGATACGTTGAATGAAATTACACTAAGGAATAAATGGCAAATGTCTGCTTATCTCTGTGAGTGGGACTTTCATGAATAATCCAGCATGCTTCCTAACGATAATGAAAGTCTTATATATCAGAATTACTTCCCCCTTAGTCCCTGCAGGCTAAAAGCTTTGCCTATTGTTGAACACCATGCTAGGATGAAGAGGTGCTAACGCAAGGCTTGATTTTTATGTTGATAGTCTACTGCAGTTAGAGGTTAGTACTTGTTATTTGCTTTCCCACAAGCCCACAAAAATGATACTGCACACCTATGTCATAGCATAAAAGATGTTTTATATTTCTCAGCTAATGGATATCTTTTGACAACATATATCTAGAAATTAAAACCAGCCAAAAACCTGTAAAAAGGAACTCTGCTGGTTACCTCTATGATGCTGGCTTCGTGGAGTCATTAAAAGGGGAGGCCTGGCTTTAAATGCAGAATTCAGCTGATACATATAGTACCACATTAATTTCAAAAATTTACATCAGGAAGGGTGAGGTCAAATACAGAGTTGGTGGGGAATAATTAACTCTTTTTATAGAAAAATTATACTGACAGGAATAACCCTCTTGAATTACAAAAGTGGCGTGGCAGTAGGAACAAATTACTGGTTAGTCAGTTTATTAGGGCTTCTAGAATTGGTGGGTTACCCAAGAGACGTTTTAGTTACAGACTAATGAACTGGAAAAGATACTTGAAGAAAAAGGATATGGTAGTTGATATAGTTCACAAAGCATTAGTTAAGCCTTGTGAGTCTGATGGACAACAAATTATTGTTGAAACAGCTCAAATCTAAAGAACATTTTTCTGTGTCATTTGTTTCAACTTGTTCTTCTTTGTCACCTAAAATCAAGGAAATAGCTGTGCGGCATGTCTTTATGGGCCACAACAGTGACAAGTTTATTCTCCTGCCGTTTCCCTTGTACTTTTTTCCTGTCTGAAACGGAACAGGCAGGGAGTACCTCTCTCAAACAATGGCAGATTTAAACTGGAGCAGCCTGCTGCTCACTACTCCAAGACCATTTTTCGTTGCTCTGGAAGCATAAAAGAGACTTAAATGGATGTAAAAGGGTAGCTTGCACTCACTTTAACTACCCTGTTATATTGCCAGTGTTGTCTAAAGCAGCTTCAGAGTAACCAACAATCCAGACCTAAATGTTAACTGTTACAATTTTATTGCATGCCTGGTATTGCTACAAATCTAAACTTGGGATATTCGGTCCTGCTGCCACAGGCATAGGAAGATTTACAAATTCCAGCATGGTCTCTACAGTATTATCTATTACACTCATGTAGGGTCAAAGTATGCAGAAACTTTGTATATTTAGCAAATTGCAGCTAAGCATTTTAATTCAATATCCGTCTGTCAGACAATTCTCCAGGGCACAAGATGAGATGCCAGAGTTTATTTGCTTTGTTTGCTGGGCAAAGATTTCTCTGTGAACTGCTCTGAATATGTACTTTAGCCAGAGGAGCTTCACAAAGACTTTGAGACTGATATTGTTTTCAGTGTAGGTTTTGAGGTTCAGTGCCTTGAACCTCTAAACATACCATGCCCTGCAACTAGAAATTGCTTTGCCCTGTTAATGATATAATGTTATAGAAAAACAAGCAAACCATGCAGGATTGGACAAAAGATCCAGTTAACCTAGTATTTTGTTTCCACCAAGGGTCAAAGGCGGATGCCTGAGGAACGGGATGAACATACGTGGTCCTCCCCTGAGTCTCTCCCACCCTTCAACCTTTTGTAGCTCAGGGGATTCCTGAACCAGGCTTGGTTTCTGGGCACTGAGCATCCCTCTACAGATTTCCCTTACGTAAGTTCATGCCGTCTTCACACAAATGCCAGTAAACCATTCACGACATCCTGTGGCAAAGAGTTCCTCAGGTCTATTATCAACTGCATGGAAACCATCTCCTTTATTTTGAATTTGTCTTCTGTTGGCTGTATTTAATGTCTTTTTGTTCTCGTAGTGGAAGCAACTGAACAGTCAATCACTATCCACTCGGTCATGTCACTCATTGGTTTACATCCCTCAGGCATCTCTTTTTCCAGTCTGAAGGATTCAAATCTATTTAATCCTGCCTTCAGCTGGAATGGTTCCAATAGCTTTGATGTGCCTGTTGCCGTTTTCTGAACCTTTCCAGTTCTCCTACATCCTTTGGGACGCAGGGCCCAGAAGAGCGTGTGGTATTCAAAGGTGATAAATGGTTCTCTGCTGTGTTCTCTGTTCTTTTCCTCACAGTTTCTAATGCCAGATTAACTTTTCTTGACTGCAGTTGGGCACTGACCAGAAATTTTCATAAAACTGTCTTCTACAAACTCAGTATCTCATTCTCTACTGCCACTAGTAAATGTAGAGTTCATATAAACTTACGGGGTTTTTTTCCCTTTCACAGTTGAGTTACATTGAATTTCAATTTCCACCGTGTTATTATTAAGATCATGGGACCTTTTGGCGATACTTCTTAACTGGACTTTTTTACTCTCTTGCATCAGTTACTGTTATCAGCATGGTTTTTCATCTCAGTGCTCATCATCTTTCCCAGATTATTTATGAATATATTGCATAACCTAGACGCCAGCATTGATGCTGCAGAACTCTCCACCAGCTCTCTCCACTGCCAAATTATTCACTTACTACTACCCTCTGATAATGGTCATTTAACAACTTTTTTATCCATGCAAAGATCTTTCCCCTTATGCCATTGTTCCAAGGTTTCATTAAGAGATTTCATACCTAACCCAACACCTTCTGGAAATCCAGCTGGATTACATCAACTCAATCACCCTAAACTTAATATTTAGATAACTCCAAGAAGCCTGTGAGACATGGCTTCTCCTTACAAGAAAGATTCAACTCCTCACCAGGATACTATATTTCTCCACTCTTTCTCTTAAAGCTCCTTGCTAGCCATCAATTCCTCAAATTTAATCTGGAAGGTTTTAATTTTTCCCATTATGAATACAATATAATGTCTGTATTTGAATTATTAGTATTTTATTGCCTATTTCTTCCATAAGTCTCCTCTGCTGTAATGGTAGGTTATTCAGACATGCCTACTGGATTAGGGCACTTCAAATATCCTGTCATAGAAGTTGTCTGTTGTTCACATTGGGCTGAATCAGCACCATTGAAGTAAAGGTGATCTTAGCCCCTTGATTTCATATGACAAGGACCAAATTAATTCTTGCCTCATATTATCACAGACACTGAGTGCTCTTTATATGTTTTTTCCCCCAGATTATATTTTTATTGCTTTGTGCAACTATTACTGGATTCATTCAATCAAGCCTTAATTTAAGATGAATTAATTTATTCACTCCTGATGTTTTATCTCCTATAGTCCTGATGCATAGCCTCGTTCATTTGAAATCTAGCCCTGTCACATCTGTAGCTATTTCACTGTTCTCTTATCTGCTTAAATCAGCACGTGCTGCAAGCCTCTGTTCTGATGTCTAGAGTCTTCTTATTCCAGAGTGCTGGAACACAACTGTGTTTGTCTTACAACCAGTACTTCTTCTGTGCCTGCATGGACCCGATGTTTGTAAATTCCCAATCCAAACAGAGCCTGGAAATGACTATTCTGCTCTTTAGTAGGTTCATTTCCTTTCTTTTTAATTTCTCAGTGACAGATATCTCCATAATTAGGAAATCGTCTTTCTCCTTGAGAAATAGTTAAATGGTATTCACTGGAATTCACATAACAGAAATGTAAGAATTTACACAGAAATTGCTTTTGCCTCTCAAAGAAATGTGAATAACAGTGTGTAAACATGGAAAGCTATTGCTCTATGCACCACTTCAAGGCAAGCTATTCCCACAAATATCTTCTTGTCTTCTCATTGATCAATGGTAGGCTTTGTAAAAGTCCAGTAATGCTTTTGGGAGAAGGAAGCTGCCTAGAAACAGAGAGGACCAGAAAAGCTAGTAAGATCAAATGCCATTTACCTTTCCTGTGGTACTCCTGGGAGGCTAGAAACCCCCTTTCTTACAAGGCTTCAAAGCCAGCTGTGAACAAGGATCCCCAAGGTGATGCAAAGCCTTCAACATGCTCCCCTTTTAGTCTGTGCTGTCATGCTGCTCCCCAGCCTCCACCACTGGTTTTGAGTGAAAACACAACTTCAGCCATTTGTTAACAAGTCCAACTTTTTCCTGCATGCTACAATTTGGAAAACAACACAAAACAGTGCAAAGGAGTGATATAGAGATTTTCTTCCTGTAATAGTTTCTTTTTTCATTCTGCCATAGGAAGGGGTGATTTAATCCATGGAGAGCAGAGGAGGGAAGGTCTTCAGAGAGCTCTTGTCAGTGGCTCAGCTCTATTCCCTCTGAAGAGCCGAGTCTGCTGAGTCTCCTGAAATAAGCCATCTGATGAGCATTTTTGATAACTCTGCTCTACACATGTTTTTCTCAGACAGCCAGTGGAGCTGGGCATAAGATTTCCGAAATTTCCTTTCCCTGGAGGAACATCAGCAAGCCCTGTCTCATTGAGGGACAGCTCTCTCCTCCTTTTCTTGTTACCATACCCTGATTAGAATTCAGTGTAAAGATTAATGATAGCAGGACTGGTTCTGGTTGGATATTTTTAGGCCACAAATATGCTGTTACATAATCAGATGGTTTAATCTTTTCATAAGGATGCATTTCTTTATCATAAGAAGATACAGGGTTTGTTTGCTACAAGAAGTAATTGTTATACTTTAATAACAGAAATCTGGGTTGTTTATTCAGAGTCAAGGTTTTTATGACTCCTGAGCCAGTGATGCCCAGTAATTAGATCTGTAGCTTTTGACTCCTTATTATTCAGTGCTGCCGTATTAGAAGGATTACATTTATATATTGGTGAGCCAAAGAAGATTTTTCTTCTATGAATACTGAACTTCTGAGAGGTTTTTTGAATTAATAACAGTGGAATTAATGCTTTGAAGGCATTTTTATTAAAATGGTGATCTCAGTGGACACTATGCAGTAGCATGAGTTGAAAAGTAGGACATATGTTAGAAAGGAAATGCAAAGATTTTTTACACTTGTTTTAATCACAAATCAAGGCGAAATGTCAAAAATCTATTTTCCATGAGCCAACATATTATAAAATACTTTGAGCTGATAAGGATCAAACTTCTTTTTAAGTCTGTAAAATAGGAAGCGGTAAATTTGAAGGCAATCCTTTTGTCCCTTGTACAGCAAAATGTTTTCATTATGCACCTTAAAGCACATGATGAGGTTGATACATTCCCCTGAAATGTTTTAATTCACTTTAGTCAGCTCTTTCCAATGGAAAAATCTTTGAAAAACTTCTAAGCAGTATTGCGCAGTGAAACCATAGCTCAGCATTGCAGAGACATGCAAATTCAGAAACGTTTTTCTTGAGATGTGCTTCTACTAACCTGTGCGGCATTACTACTGGGCCACGATGCTACACGGTTGAGCCTTCACTGAAGTAGGCACTTCTCTGCAGAAGACAAAGATAGCCCTACCCCAACAGCGTGCAGTTTAGATGCTGTCAGTCTCGGTACACAGGAAACAAAGCACATCACAGAGACAGCACACGTCAATGCAGGAAGTCAGCAATGGGGCAAAGACATGAACCTTTGCTTACTCTCAGGTCAGTGCCTTGATCAAAGGACTGTTCTTCCACCTTTGAATTGCTTTCAAGTCACATGGATTGGAATTTCTGTTGAACTTCAATTTTGGACAAAGCTCCCCTCATTTTTAACTACACGTCTATTACAAACACTTATTTCCCTAGAGTTTATTTTTGGTTTATTTTTCCTAGATCACTGAAACTGCCATTTACTTTCTGAGGTTAGTGAAGAATTAAAAAATGGTCCACGTTCCCTTAACTGCTTGAATCTTTCCACACAGGATTTTATCAGAGAACAGGGATCTAAACAGCAGGGGATCAGGTGCCTTGAGATATTGTTACACACCTTCAGTTTATAGAAAGTTTGAACAGTGGATCACACTATGTAATAAACATCCTGTTCATTTTTCCCTTAAAAGTTTTGAGTCCATATGCTTAATAATAATAATGGTTTTAACTGGATGCAAAAATGCTTCTCTAGGTCAATATTCTTGATAATAGTAAACTGACAGATACTTCCTCCTTCTAAAAGTACTATTACTGTTCAATTTTTTTCAGATTTTGTGATCCTATTTGTTACAGAGAGTGTGCATTCTTGGGCAAAAGAGATGTCCCTAAGGGCAGGATAACAGCTAAATCAAATGTAAATGCAAGGCTTGCATTAAGATGTCATACAGCACAATACTATAAATATTTTAAGTCATTCTACATTCAGTGTTATGATGTACGTGGGAGTGAAACTGACCCAAATTTACTCTTTTTTGAAGCAGAATTATGTGATGCAGGTGCTTAATACCATAGAGTTCCAATAAATGCCTAATAGCGAAAGAGAGAACATTATTTTGGGATAGCATTTCTAAACCAAATGGTAAATGTGTTTCCTCTTCATCCTCCAAGTACAGAAATAAGGAAACTGTTGCTACTTACTAGTCTTGATATCTAGTAGTACATCCATGGCCATAACTTTTACCTCATCTTAAGAGACTATTAGTTTGGTTTTTTTTAAATAACAGGAAAATAAGCTGATTATTGCAGCCAGAGCTAGCCAGGGACTCCTTAAAATCTACTAGGAAAGATTTAAGTAAGGATGTCAAAGTAAGAGAATAGGGTCTAAAAACTCCCTTTCTTGGTGGCTTACACATTTACACACACTGACCACGCCCCAGGTCTGCTGGACCTGTTCGTTCATGCCTAGCAAGGACAATCAGCAGAACACACTTTCTACAGTTACTGGACAGAGCAGGAGATGCTAACTTCTGCTCCTCCATCTCACAGCTGTTCTTACCTGTGCTTATGCTCAGGAAGAAGTCAAAAGAGAATCTAACCGTCTTGCATTGTAAGAAACAGCCTTATATTGTGCAACAAAATGTTCAAATATCCATGACATTTCCATATATTATTTAGGGCTCTTTTTTCCCTGATTAAATTTTAATTTTGAAGACCTTGATTTCATTTTGCTGGATTCATGTATTTCAAAATCCCCCGTTGTTTAAAACGAAGCTATAGATAAGTTGTCCTTTTAAAAATCCAGAACACACATAATCTGAAACAGTCCATTTTTCATGTTTCACAGGGCTACAGGCTTTTTTACAACTTCTTAACCTCCTAACCTCCTGATTTACATAAAAGCCTTATATGCCACCATCTAATTCCATGGCAATTCATTTTTCCTTCCATATAGGAGTAAAATAGCAATCTTTTTCTTCTCCTTATTTTTTTTCTCTTGAAAACTTGAATAACAAATCTGTGTTTCTGCACTATGAAGTGAATAATCTGGCTGATTGAAAAGGCACAAAATGATTCCTTAGGAAATTCTTTATACCTTTTTTTTCCTTTTAAAGAGACATCCCTTTTCTACAAAATGGTCCCTCCAGATTAAAGTAGTATTGCTGCAGTGGTTTTGGACGTTGATTTACAATAGAGCTGTATATTGTTTGAAAGAAGGAGGTCTAGAGGGCAGTACTCAGAACAAAGCTGCTATGGCTTTTATTAAGTCAATAACACATTGCAAAAAGCCCTGTGCTGCAGAACGGCTGGAGTTCCCTAATGGGAAACTCAGTGGCCTTCAGTCTTGTGCCTTAACATACCTGATATTTGAACTTCTCTTTCCACACTGTAATCAAGAAGGCAGTTTAAGTCAACACTTATTACCTAGCAGCTGATTAGTGAAGAGCATATAGGGACAGTCAGCTGCCACGGCCAAGCAGGAAATGGATCACTCTGAAATCTCTCCACAGCCCAGGTAGTCGAGCCTGTTAAGGAAGAATAAGGGTGAGATGATGTTCTGCACAGGATTTGCTTCCCGCTCCTTTCAACACAATCTCCCATTTCCCTCATAATCCCCACACCAGATTACTTCTGGAAATACTAAATCTAAATCTACTCATTGTATAAGTATACCTTAAATCAGTTAATTTCTCCTGCTCACAGAAACCTGAGCCCAGCACACACTGAGGAGGTGAGACAGTGAACCTGTGCCATTGACACCCCTTTCCCATCCACCCTTATCTTCCTCTCATGCTTCCGCACATGACAGCATTCCCCACCACTTCAGTACTTTCCAGTGTCCTCATCACATTAACAGAATATAGATGACTGCAGAGAGGAATTTAGGTGAAACAAAGGATTGCCACCAACCTAGTGAAGGGAACAGAGGATTTTGCTTGTTCTGTGCTATGCCATTACACAAAACTTTGAGGCAGTCAGCAGAAAGGAGAAGCAAGCCCAGGGCCCTTGTCCAGCAGCTACCTCTGCCTTTAACTTCCCATCTCTCTATGCTGCTGTTTATGAAATTGTAATGATAGTAGTAAAACAAATGCAAATAAATAATGAATGGATGAATACATCTTGGGATGAATAAATTACGGGAGTCATACTGACTTTCAAGAGCAAGAGTTGTTGCAATTCATGCTTGAGATGGGCTGTCAACGGGGGTTGCTCCTGGATCCACCAGCAATTGTACTGCGGAGCTCCAGGAGCAGGGTCTGCCAGGAGGGAGCAGTCCATCTGTGCAGGCAGGGGCAGAGCCAAAGGCAGAAGCAGAGTCTTGCTGCCAGAGTACGCTGCAGGCAGGGTGGTGTGAGAGGCGGTCTCCTGCAGCTAGGGCCCTCGTGCAGGTAGGATTGCTGACTGGGAGAAAATATACATTTCAAGGGGAAAAACCCCCAGTAGTCCAGATTAGTTCGAAGTACCCCTTCATTTGCTGCTGGCATCCAGAAGGAGCTAAGCAAGGCACCTGAACTCAATACCTTCCCAGCCTCCAGAGTTGCCCTTCTCCCAGGCTGCTCCAAGCCCCGTTCTACCTGGCCTTGAACACTTCCAGGGATGGGGCAGCTACAGCTTCTCTGGGCAACCTGTTCCAGTGTCTCACCACCCTCACAGTAAAGAATTTCTTCCTAATATCTAATCTAAATTTACACT
>NW_009926654.1:23421-64519 GCF_000696875.1 Nestor notabilis
TCCCCCCTTGTCCTAGCACTACATGCCACCTGGTTGCTCTGAAGGAAATATATTAGTTTTCCAACATGTTTTCAATTTTTCCATTTTACTAGATTTACCATATTTTTACTAAAAATTAGGAGCATCTAACAAAACATGCTTGGAAACTACGTTTTCTTTAACAAGAAAAATACTATTCCAATTCACATTAATAAACATACAAAAATATACACTAAACTTTAATTGTATATTTAGTTATATAGTATATATACATACAGAAGCCATATACATTACATTTAAAAGTATATTATATATATAGCATAGATCTTTCAGTATATTATAGTATGCTATAGTATACTATTTACTGTATAAAGTATATACTAATATACAGCATGTACAACTATATATCGTGTATATAGTTAACATGATTATTTAGAATTAAATTTTATGTAAATACAATACTTAGAAATTATTTGTATATATTTTATACACTATTTGTTAAGATAATTCACTATTTAAATCAATAGAATTATTTAGCAAAGCATAAACATGGAGCATTGTGCTTTCTTCAGAATAATAAAAGAATCATTGATCTTTCAAAGCAGATCTATCATAACAGTCACAGAAATCTCTCTAAAGCATTCAATGCGATATACAAGAAAACAATCAAAATATAGTAAAAGCTGGAATATTAAATAAGATATTAAATTTATAGTAAAGGAACTCAACCTAAACATATGGCCAATATTGCTGTAATGAAAAATAAGTTTTAGCCAAAAACGTAATTATTAAAATAGGGCACAGAGGCAGGAATCTATTTCAAGAAAATGCGTAACTCTCTAAATTCAACCTTTTATTTTCCTAGCTGATCTCAACCTCATGTTCTAGGGCCTTCCTAATTGCTAGAGGTTATTATGTTTTATTATTGCCTGATAACAAACATTTAATTACTTGGTGGTAATTTCAGCACAAAATGCTCTAGAAAGGCAAACCGAATGAATCATCATTAACTCAGACTATAAAATAACCAGCTCCAAAAAACAGTACTGCTTTAAAATATATATAAAAGGAAGTTGAAGGGCTCTTTCAAAGTCAGGACGAAGAGAATTTTCAATAAGCTAGCAGTAGCTAAAGTTCAACTTACAATAGGCAGGCAACTTTCATTTTACATAACACGAAAAAAACCCTGCAACAGGTTTCATACCCTGCTGTGACCTATGTTGTTCCTTTTGTGATTGTTCCATTTTTACAGAAAATATGCTGCTAAACTGTATCTAACTTGAGGACTGGGATGTGCCTCCCATGGCTGCCCATGCCCCAGCCACATCCTGATTCTTCTTTGTTGGGCCCTGGTTCCGTTAAGCTCTAGATCCCTTGCCGTGGTCAGGGCTTTGAGGAATGACATTTAAGCACCTGAACCAAAGAAAAGAACTGTTCTAACTTTTATACATTAACTATGCCCCTAATTTACTCACCTGCACAACTGGGATTTCTCAATGTGCATAATGTGTCACAGTTTTGCTGCTGAGGTTTGTATCACAAGGTCCTGCCACACATACGAGGTTTTGGCTATAGTCTGTGCAGACACACTATGGCACATGAACTATGGACATTACTCCTTTTTCCTTCCTTGTACCGTCCCTTGTACCCAAGCCATAGGCTGAAACTTATCTTTTATTTACATTTTTTGCATGTTAGATCGGTTTACGTGGAAATTGGCCTCCGAGTTCAAGCTGTGTATATGTACTTGTGGGTGTATTTCCATTCCTTCAATAGTGTTTTCATATCCTGGCCACATTTAATCTAATATGAATAAGGATTCCCCAAAATAATTTGGTTTCTGTAAGTTCTGTTAATATAGACAGTTACGTAGAAAGGAAACTTCACACAGAGCCTGGACTGAGGGAAAGAAAGCAACATGTGCTCCCACATTAGACACCGGAGAATCTATGTTGGGGGACAGAGGCAGAGACATTTTTTGAATAACACTACAGGGGGGAAAACATTCCATTAAATTTACACCTTCTAAAATCTATGCTAAAATCCACCAAGTATGATTGAAAACCAGACTTCAACAGTCTCAGTGCTTAAAGAAATCATTGTTGTCTCACCTTGGATCCTACATTCTCTCCTCCCTTCATGCTCCACAGGGGCTTCCAGAGAAGAGCACAGAGCTTATCAGTCAAGAACAGTGAAATTATTTAGTAGAGGACAGTTTTACTCTACAGGTATACTCTGCATTTATGCAATCTACTAGCTTGCTTGTGAGCTTTGTCCTGTTTGTAGATATAGGCATTTAGCCAGAAGAGGTGTTGCTTTAAAAGTAAATGACAAATTCTTAGATGAGAATTAATGGAACAGATGCTGATCAGAACTACAATGGTCTTAGTACCTTGACCATACTCATTGTCCATACCTTTGTCCATATGATGTCCATGTTCACCTCACTTTTAATTTATAGCAGTTTCTACTATGTCATCCTATTCAAAACAGAAAAGGCGAACAAATTTTTTTCGCTCTTTAACAGAAGTCCCTCTGGTGTCTGTAATATGAGCTTTGGCATTGAAGTCAAAAAGTTTTACCTCTTAGCTGCTTTTGAACTCTACACTGAAATAAGAAAATTATTTTGTCTTGAGAAAAACTGATGGACTTTAAACTATTCAGTGTATTCCAAGACAGTTGCTTAGTTTCTTCTGGTAACTACTTTGACAAAAAGATGCTAAATTTCAAGAAGGCAAAAAGTGATTTAACTTTGCTGGTCTTTTTGGTGAGAATTAAGAATGCATCACCACGTTGCTATTCTAGCATAAAGTCTTCAAAGCTCATGTCTTTAGCATCACAGAATCCCTCAACTAAATTGTTTTTTTGAAGTCCAAAATTCACCCAGTGCAGACTCACAGAGGATATGACTTCCTTGCATACTGTATGCTTTAATAAGAAAGCAACAGTATTTGTAATATTTGTAAAAATAAGATAATAACAAAAAAATATGTATCATCTTTAGCAGATGTTCTGTAGTAACTTTAATAATTTAAAAATATCCAGATAGGTTACCTTTTGCTGCAGAAATATGTGGTATCAAAACTAGCTTCAAGTTAATCTCCAATGCAATTCTCATTACTTCAGTTGAATTGCATCAGGGATAACTGGGCTCATAGTATTCTGCAGTTTCTTGGTTCTTAAATCCAGAAACACTGCATAAGGCTAGACTTATAAAAAAATATGTGCCTTGTACTTGAGAACAGTAGAATTTAATTTCAAAAAGGGAACAAAGTAAAATTATTTATAAATGTTATTCAGTATGTAACTTACTGGTCTGAGAATAATATTAAGTTTCTTATTAAGAAGCTGATATAATTAGATCCCTAATAAAAAAAAAATACAAAAGGCAATTTCCAGTTAAGATGGCTTTTATCTTCATGAACTGAGACTTTTACAGTGTTAGATTTTAAATACTGGAAGAATTTTCCTGAGCAGATGAGGTGTTTTAAGGACTGACTATCAAATACTAGAGAAAGAGAAGGTTTTGACACAGTGGTGGCTGACAGTGCCTGCTTCACCACCACCAAAAAAAAAAAAAAAATTAACTTGATCCTGAATTTTTCAAATGTTTCTGGTTTTATTCAGATGGTTTAGACAGAGGTAAGTAAAAAAAAAAAAGCCCACAAAAGCAAACCCCAGCATATTTCTTTATTTAAGATGTATATTACTGCTCGTCTGCTATCCAGTGTTGGAGACTACCTGACCTAGAAGCATTTCATTCACTTCATTTGAGGGCATTAGGTGCTTTTCAGCTAAAACGGAGAAGCCGGATTGTTTGCTTTTGGGCATAAACCTGTCCCTGCCATCATTTGGAGGATGGAGAATGAGGTGAGATGCACAGCAACGATGCACATGCTCATCCCTGGGCACACAGTGCTGCTTCAGCTCTGTCTGAGGCACTGGTGGGTACTTGGCCATCATGCCTCTGGCAGTCAACAGCAGTGCCAGATAGAAGACAGCTACAGTGGGATGCCTCTGCTCCCTCCCCGGCCCAACAGCGCCAAACAGGAACATCCAATTTTCTTGTGCTGTATGTCATTCATTTTGTGCTTCCTTTAAAAGCAACCTAGGATTTAAGATACAAATACAGGGGTTATCCATGTTTGCTGTAGTTTCTGGAGTACAAAAATGCCTAAGTGGAGCTCAGGAGCCTGTTTTTCTTCAAAGAAAGGCTGACTTAAGCTGGTAGCTCACACATGAGGATTGCTTAATGATGTATCAAAATCTTTTAAGAACAGATGCAGGATTGGCAGCCAAGTGATTTTGGGTTGGGGGGCAGGCAGGTGAACGAGATTACTCATCTTGTCTGGCACCTACCTTCTGCCTCACTTGTATATCGATTTCTGCCTGAGCTATTTCTAAAGTAAAGCGGCTACGAAGTATGCATTTGCACCCCACATCATAGAGGCTGTCTTCACTTCCTGTCAGATTTTCTGGAGACCACTCAGCCTGAGTATGCATTTTAGTTAAGCCAGCCATTAATGCAGATGGAGAATGAACTTACGACAATATCTGACATGGTAGAAAGTAGGCTTTGTGATAAATGTATCTAGCACTTTAGACACTTTAGATTCCTCTGGGACAGTTGCAACATCTTTGAGTGATCACTGCATCATAAAGCTGTGGATCATAGGTTAATTGGAAAGTTTGCTAATGCAACAGTTATACTGGGGCTATGAAGAACAGCTTTGCTTCTTTGCAGAATTTTACTTCAGATGCTCTAAACCTTACTTTCATGAAGAAAGAAAACCCACTGGTATCCAAAAGCTGAGAAAAAGAAAAAAAACATACTTGCTGGTCTATTCTGACATCTACATGGAATTGGTTTCCAAAATTGGTTATGGATTACAGGAGTCCTTTAAAGTCACTGGACCAAATCCTGCCTTTGTTACTCAGAGTGGTTAAACAGATCAAATGCCCATCAAGTTAAGTGGAAATTAAGCATGAGTTTCTCCTCATCAAGGGAAGAAGAGATGATAGGACTGAGCTCAGTGGTAATTTAAATGACAGGTAAAAACTAAGATGCTTTCCTTAGGGAATTTTCTTTATGTGTTAAGCAAGCAAACTGTTTAACAAGTTCTGACATGTATGTTAGTGCCAGATACCTGCACAGCTGACATACTTGCCTAACAATCGAATGCTTCTCATGTACTGGGCTCAGATTATAAGAAAAGAAAAAAAGTACACTTTCAGGCTTGAGCTTTTGAGGTGCAAAGAACCAACAAATGATGACGACCACCTTACGGGGGGGTTTCTATACTTCTCTGCGGCAAGTGGCTTTCCCCTTGCTGGAGTTCAATTACTGTAAGAGAGCACAGTTCCTCCAGCCAGTGCTGCACAGCTGGGCTGAATGCTGTTTTTTAGCAAGTCAGGAGCCATAGGGTTTGTTTTGCCCATTCTGACAACAGTCATTAGCAACTAAGTTTAAATGCAATCAAATTTGACCAGTATGCAAGAAGAAGAGAGTATAATTGTGTGTGATTCAGATAGAAGCCTTTATTTAGATCCACCTCTACCACAAAAGTGATTACCTGAGTATGAAACAGCTAATTTTCTGGGCTCTGCAAGGTACAATGAATATTACAGAGACTGGAAAATGCACAGCATATTGCAAAATATTAAATTACAAGACCACACAATAGTAATCCAGTTTTCAGTTTAATGTAAGAAAAGTGGCTGAAGGCAAAAGGGCACACATCTTAATATCTGCTAGGCTCTTCCTGTAGACTCTTATGCCATTACTTAAAGCTGTGAATTCTTAAATGTCTTCTGCGAAGGACAAAAAAACCAAATGTCAGACGATATCAGAACCCTTTCTTTGTAGGAAAGAAAGATTTATTTGAAGAAGATTGTCATGTCAAATGTGACT
The DNA here is from genome assembly GCF_000696875.1 of Nestor notabilis. NCBI lineage: Eukaryota > Metazoa > Chordata > Aves > Psittaciformes > Psittacidae > Nestor > Nestor notabilis. Next base: position 29,312 of record NW_009926654.1, read on the forward strand.
AAAATGTTGAATATGTGTGGTGAGTTGGCCAAAAAAGTGAAAAGTGAACCTCGGTCCCTGACAGTGGTTTGCAACTCCTTTCTGCTCTCATTCCTACACAGTAAGCCAGGATTCTGGTTAGCAAGAAGCTTTTGAATTCTGTAACAAATTCATGGTAATTGTTTTTTACTGTGGAGTATAGGAAAGAAGAAGGAAAATTATAACTTTTATAATGTAATGGAATATATCTTTCCTACCAACACTTCTTAGTTGCAGATGTTGCGCTACAACCTAAATGTGTTTGCATCATGGGCAGATCAAAGGTTGCTGGCCACAGAGATTGCTTAGGGAAGGGGAGAGACTGAGTACAAAGGCTCCTTCTCCACAGCTGTGTCCACTAAAACGACACCACTGGACATACTTAGCCAGCCTACATACCCCCGCCTTGGGGTTTTTTCCCCATTAGTTTGGTCCATATGACAACCAATCAGAAGAAAACCTTAGGTGGGAGGTCAGTACAGGGCTTTGTTTCTAACAGTACTTGCAAAACCAGACAGTTCCTTGGAAGTGTGTTGTCAGGGCAGGGGGTCAGAGCCTGCTGCAGGCAGCAGAGAAGCCCTGGGGAAGGCACCTGCCTAACCACGCAGCAAGGTTTCACACATAGGCAAATCTCTTTCCTTGTCTCTGCTTCCCAAAGTTGTTCCTATGTAAAAGAACCAGGTTTTAATTATAATCTGTCAAAGCTGTCAAAATATCTGGCCAATCAAATCTGGCATCCCTGCTATATATTGTAGCAGGAACTTCATGCACCTCTTTCTTACTGAAGTGTCTAAAATTACAATCCAGACTCTGGCCTGCTCCATCCCCTTTGGGCTCCTGCAAAGAGCAGACACTGAAAAATGCACCAACTTGTACAACTTGTATAGAGAAGAATCTTACCACAGGTAGTCTTCAGCAGGCATAAAAGTACTGTAGCTTACCTACAGCATGATAGCTGTACTGAAAGCAGGGAAAAGTGGGATGGGGCTGTGCTGCACACCAGAACTTCCCTGGCATTGCCTATGGGCAGAACTGTTTTATATTTGAAACTAGTCCTGCATTCTGTGCGCATTAAAAATGACCACAGAATCATAGAATGTTTTAGGTTGGAAGGGATCTTAAAGCTCATCTAGTTCCAATCCCTCTGCCATGGGCAGGGATACCTTCCACTAGACCAGAGTGCTCAAAACCCCGTCCAACCTGGCCTTGAACATTGCCAGTTACAGAAAAAAACCCCTGCTTCTGAGTTGTCTGTATTAATTTTCTTATATCATTATTATTGGTAATTATCTTAATTATCTAAAAATGTAATTATTATTATAATAATTATTGTAATTATTTCTTTACAATAATTATACTGTGTTTCTATGAATGTCCTTGATTGGTCATTTTCGTGTATAGGGCTTTTTGAAAAGTGATAAAGCCATTCAATTTTCTGTTTCTATTTATTGTTTCTTCTGCCTTCTATCTAAAGTAATAAATAAGTAATGATTTTGAGTGGTAAAAGATGTAATATAATAACATAAATCATTTCAGCAACCATATAACTCTTACTATTTTTTACTACCCTACTGGTAAAAATAATGCTGAAAATGTATTACAAGAATCCATATGAAAGCAATAAAATAAAGTAAAATGGTCATAAAACCAATCACATATTTTATAGAAATAGGAGTATGAAATCATTTTGTGTGAGGTTTTCTGCTGCAAAGCAATTTATCATTTAAGAAAAGACAACTTTCTGCTGTGTCTAAGCATCTAATGTGTTCAACTTTTTGCGACCCGTGAAGAAGTAGGTTTTATCATTTGCAATTTCCAAAACCTTTACTCTGGTCATGCTAGCATAACCTCTCAGGTCCAGTGGTAGAGTAATTTGCCAGTTCTGGTAAGTTTGCAAGAGTTATCCCCTTCCTTTTACATCCTGAAGTCTCAGGCATTTTGCATATGCCTTCCTTTAGCTATCAGTGATCTCCATTTCCTAATACCCCAGGAATATTCAATTGACCCAACTTTTGGGATGCGCTTAAATTTAGCACATAAACCCCACAATTTGGGAAAGGAAAAACAAATTTAATGCTACATGGATTTAGAAAGACTTTCAGTTAATTCAGTTGAGGTACTATTTCAGATATTTCTCTTTAAGAAGCAAGTTTGAGCTCACACACTTCACAAATCACTAATGTGTAACCTAGCCTCCTTTTATTCACCTTTTGTAGTCCTTGATTTATAGTGTGATTTGACTTACATTACAGGAAAGGTCTATGAATATCTCTGGGCAGTAAGTTCAAACTAGATCAGCCATGTTATTCTAGTTTATTTCCACTATTTTATTACAGGATACCAAACAATGCAAACAATTCTTACTTAGCAGCCCTAAACTTTATCCTATAACTTCCTTCCTAAAAACATGCTTGCTATCCAAAATGGAATTCTTCTGTAGCCACCTGTGTAAGCTCCATGAAATAGAGTGTTGCATCTTCACAAGACACTACACACTTCTGAGTCATTTTTATGCAATATAGGTGAATGGAATTTTTTCTGTCCAAGCTCATTACTCTTGTAATGGCATGTGTTGTTATTTAAAACATGCGTATAACTATTCATCTTGGCAGGCTAATAAGGTGCTGAACTAAAACCTTCAAGAATGTTTTAGCTTGATGGTATTTAGTGGACTACAGTTCTGTTTATTACAAAGCAAATCGTACACTTTTCTCCAAAATTAGAGAATAGCTTGGTAATAATATTGCAGACCACCCGATCTACATTTCCTTTTATAAAATGTACATTTATTTATGTAAACAGTGACACTTTTAACTTGAATTCAGTAGTCTGGCTGCTGTAAAACAGTTGGTATAACCTGTTGCTGGGATGGGGTGAGCAGAAGTGAGCACAGGAGGAAATAAAGTGAAAGGAACAAGAGATGCAAACCCTTTCACTTCTCATCAAAAAGAAATAACTGGTGTTGACATAAAAGTGTACTGCTTTAAGAATATGAATATCAGTCCCAAGAAAATTGTAAAAATATCAGGCTAGAGCATACCTTCTCTGAACCTCAACATTTACAGAACCTGTTTTCTCCCTTCACTAATTTTCTTAGCTTTTGGCTTTCTTCCCAGGCAGTAGTTTCTCAGGCAAGTGTACTGTGATCTAAATGCTAGACTGGGTTGTAAGCTAACTTAAAATGCGGAGTAAAAACCAGTGCTTTAAAGTCATCATTTCCCACCTATGAAGGGTACTGTTTCTCCTATACAACTTGTGAATTTGCTCACAGCAGTCACCCTGTGTCCCTGTGCAATTACTCTATTACTGTTCTGACAACAGACCTATGTATAGTACTGAGATGTTTCACTCTTCACCAAATGCCCTGTTGGGGTGTCTGGAAATTTTGATTCATTGACTGTTGGTTCAAAACCTTCACAGTCACGTTTTAATTCCTCCTGAATCATCACATCTGATAACCTGAACACAATTTCTTTCAGACTCTCTCAGGAGAACTTAAGCAAATGTCTAAAGCTTGTCTCCCACCTTTCCCCCTTCCCCCCTCAAAAAATAGTCATAATAATGTTAGCGACCTGGTTACACCACCATAATCTGGACTTATTCCATTGCCTTTGAAGGAGCTAATCTGCATTTACCCCTTTGTTACTGAGCTGAAATCCAGCTCAGTGGGGCTACTTGTGTGGAGGATTTGGTCCTTGTAAAATCTCGTAACATTGTTTAACAGCTATCACATAAATAGGAATGAAAACATAATCCTGAGCTGAAATCTAAGCAATTGACAGTATTTTTTAGCATCATTCCATACAGCTCAAAAAGGATTTTATTATAGTAGCTGGGCCAAAATGACAGGATGCACTTGATTTTAAGCTTTGGTTTCACACACTAATCAAGCTTTATTAGCATAATGACTGCTAGTCTTTCCCCTTTTCTCCAGGTCTAGTATTGTGATGGAGCAAAACCAGATAATGAATTTGGCTGTCTGGTATAAATAAAACAAACCACAGACACCTCTGCAAACATTTGTAAGGGATATTGCTTCATCTTCCTCAGCAGAGATCACAACTCCAAAAACAGATCAAAGGATTTGGTGGAAAGTTCAAAGGGAAAAGATGATGTTTTTCTCCATTTAGTTGTTTACCTTTTAAGCCTTTCTTCTTCCTTTTTACTGCAATCACTTTTTCTCCCTATCAGTAAGTTTGCTCTGGAAAAATGCCCTTCTGTGGAAGTCTTAACTGAAGGACAAAACCTGATGAGTCAGAGGTCAAAACTCATTCAGCTCTCCTCTTATCAGGTCTTCTGACTGGCACCAGAAATATTATTCCCCTAGTTTTTGAAAGGCTAACTGTTGTTTCTTCCAGCAGTTTCTGGTGCACTTCCATTTTGGATGCTTGTCAAAACCTACTTCTCTCGCACGCAACTGAGAGCATGGCAATCCCCAAGCCTTGCAGATGGTGACAAATCTTTGATTTCATCCACAAAACTTCAGGTAGGTAGGAGAGCTTCTAAATCACTGCTGCGATGAGTTCATAACAGCATCAGTTAAATGGCATGGGGAACTAATGACAGCACAAACTAGGAATGGCAATTAGATATGTAAGAAAAGAAATACGAGGCAGTAGTAAACATAGGTCAAAAATGTATACAGAACCAGAACCCCTTAACCATCCTGACAGTTGTATCTCTGCCTGTAAACATCAAACCAGTTATGCACAGCAGTTTTTAATAAAAGAACCGATAAAAGATGAGAACATACTGAGAAGGGCAAAGGATGATAAACTAGTTTGGTCTTAGAAAGCAGACTCCTCTCTATTTCAATACCAGTCAGACTTACTCCCTTGCTCACAGAATACTGAAAAAAAAACACAAGGTTTCAACTCCTTGATCAGGAACTACTGGTGTTAGAAACATGTAAGAAGAGATTAAATTGCCACAAAGCAGCAAAAGAAAGCTTTTTTCTTTTTTCCTTTTTTTTTTTTAATAATCCATGTAATACTACAGTGTAGATAAAAAGAAGGAAAAGGTTTATCTGGCATAACAGACTGATCACTGGATGTTTAAAGACAGCTCTAGGTGAAGAGTGGTCTGCCTTGTGTTCCTCTTCCTGCAGGGAGTAAGCCTTGTCCTCCAGGCAAGTCTTGCAGCAATGCTGGAGGGACTTCAGGGAGAGCTGGGCAGGATCCTGCCTGGTGATCAGAGCAAGAAACGTGAAGGAAAGACTCTGAGCAGCAGGTAGCCATAAAATGGGACAGTCTACGGTTTCAGGTGTCCTGTGTGGTGTCTGTGTTGGGGTGAGAGACCATTTCTTTATGGAGAGCCCTAGTGGAGCTCTCCATAACAGAATAAGGGAGATCTGAGATAAGTCTCCCTACACATATTTAGGCCAATTCAAGCATGCCTACTCATATTTCCAGGTGATGGGGTGCAGCCCACTTCCATCCTGGAAGCCACAGATCCACATTAACATGGTAGGTCCAGGCTAGATGGATGGTCTATGAGACAACATGAAGTTTCTTGTGGTGAAGGTCACCATCCTCCCAGAACTGCTGCCTCAGTGCTCTCTTTGATTTGCTGATTTTCCTGAAATTCCCCTCAGTGGAAAGGTGACTGCTGCCTCATATTCACTGTGGTAATGTGCTTCCTTTTGGTCAGGCTGGCTCAGGGTTCAACACTGAGGAGTAGTCAAATCTGTATTGAACTATGGCTGTGAAAATGGAAGGAAAGCAACACCAAAGAGGAAGACGAGAAAATGCCACAGCTTCTGCCACTTTCAGAAAACAAGTACATCTGTTTTCACTAATGCTAAATCAGTGCAGTGCAAATACAAAAAGCTATTATATCTAAATGGTATCTTTTAATACCCTCTTTTCACTATTAGTAAAAAATGTTGAGCAATGGTGACCTGAATCTTTACTGATTTTTTTCCCACGCAGACTAGAGTGAATGAAATGGGCTCCATTTACCTAAGATCCCTCATAAGATTTCAGCTAATACAAGCCCTCAACATTCTGTGTTCATATCTATTTTTATTTTTTTTGTGTTCTCTAAAATCCTACAATTTGTGGGATAGGAACCTGCGGCTTGGTATATATCTCCTGCTACAATGTGCTCTGCACAAGGCTATTGCAGTAATTAATTACTATAAAGAGAAGATCCCTTCTGCTTAATGGTTGCTTGGCCCCCGATTAACTGTGCAAAACATACAAGCCTACCACAGAAACTGGAATCTAGCCAGAAACAGGCTAGCCTTCTGTGAACTGGCACAGGTTGCCCAGAGAAGCTGTATAAGCCCCATCCCTGGAAGTGCTCATGGCAGGTTGGACGGGGCTTTGAGAAAACTGGTCTAGTGGAAGTGCTGCTGCCCACGTCAGGGGGGTTGTCACTACGTGATTTTTTAAGGTCCCTTCCAACCCAAACTATTCTATGATCGTATGAATTCTGAATGATTTTTCTCTACAGTCCCCTTGTTAAGAGCAGTAATCTGTTCAAATGAAAGTCTTCTTACCTCACAAAGAAAAAAAAAAAAAAAAGAAGCATTTATCTACCATTGCCAAAGAATGAACAATTAAGAACAAATCTGAAGTATATCAAGATGCTAAATATACAGATAATCTTGACAGCCCAGTATTTATTCTCCTTCCTTAAACTAACTGCTAAGAATGTGATTATGTTCTAGGTACATGACCGGTTGCAGGAGAAGAAATATTGTTGCCTGTGAGCTAATAAAAAAAAAAGTATTTTTATGCTTCACAGAGGACATAAATGCCCCTGACTTATGTGCTGAGTAGAGGTGTATGAGTCAGCATGTTGGAGGGATGGAGCTCTACTCTCCATCATTCTGTGCTTGAGGATGCTGGGTAGAAGGTTGGAAGTAAGCAGCAGCTCCTCATTTCTTGTGTCTGTGCCAGGGACACAGTCTCATGGCCCACTTAGGAGCTATTCCTAATAAAAACACCTCTGTAAAACAGCAAAGAGTATTTGGTCATGACGATCTATACTTCAGCATAATAAGGAAATTACTGTAGTAGAGAAAGTTTTCAGTAAAACGAAAAACCTTTTTATAAATCATAGAATTTTTGGAGGGGAAAAAAAGGGTGCTTAAAAAGCAGTCCTTCCTGCTTACATCCCAGGAAGCCAGAATTAGTCGCCTTCCCTGTTCATAATTTAAGTAGAAAGGGCAAGGATTCAGTAAACATTATGACTGACCTGCCCTTTAACATCTCAGAGATAGTGACTGAGTATAAAGGCACTTATGATAGAACTATCATAGGGAAGTGAACATTGTCACTACCTCTGCTGAATATCTTCTGTGAATACAGGAATTGAGTCTTGAAGCCTGCTACCAGCACCTTCTATTAACTTTGGTGAATAAATGAATACAATGCTTATCAATCTGAAATGGAAAAAAAGCATGGAAGTCATACATGTTGGTACTACTTGCCTAATGACACATTCAGGCACCATGGTCCACATTTTCAGTGCCTGCATATGTAGTTTCCTAATGTTTTACTGTTTGTTCTTAGGCCATGCATTTGTCAGTCATCTTTTAGAGCTGTTTTAAGACTGTCCTAGCATCAAGTTGCAAGTAAAAGCGTCACCAGGACAAGGACAGGCATGCCCTTATAATCTTAGGTGTATCATCCTGCACCCAGCTGCACTCCTAGAGTCCTAGGAGTGGCAGTGAAGCCATGTTACCTGTCCTAAACCATGGAGAAGTCATCTCCTATACAGACAAAAAGCTCTTGGAATCATTTGTGCCCAGATGCAGGATCTAGCATGTAAATATAATACCTCTCCAGCTCCATTTCAAGAGTGACCCTAAACTGATTGCCTTTTCACCCTTCTCACCTCTCTCCCCTGTCCTAATTTAAAAGTTAAGCAGCACCACCCTCAAAACATTGACAGGATCAGTTGGAACCGGTGAGCTGTGAAGTAAGAGGTATGGGTGCAAAAGCCCTGGCACCCAAGAGCAATGGGATGTACCGATGGAGGAGAGAGGGCCCAAAGTTGACCTAGCAGCTTGCTGGGAAAGCTCAGTTGCTTTGGCTTTTCCATACAAAATTACTAACACTCAAAATATTTCAGTTTGCTGTTGGGGAAGGGAGGGCACACCTCAGCGGCCAGGGTGCAAAGTACCCATTGCATTGGGAAATCAGTGCTTGACACAAGACTCTGTTTTTCCAGCAGACCCTAAAAGCAAGTTTGATTTTAGGAGCTCATCTCAAATATGAATGAAGTGAAGATAATAAGATAATAACAAAATTTTTTATTATCTGCTTATTCACAAATACTACCATACCATTATAGGCTTTTCAAAATTGTCAGATTATAAATGAATAAACAGCTACAGGGTGGGAAATGCAAGCCTGACCCAAACCAATACGAGCTGTATTACGGTCAGCTTGTAAACGCCCTTTCTGAACTGCATTATCCAGTTTCAAATGTCAGAGGCATCCTCTGGAAGTGCCAAGCCAAATTCTTACATGTTCTTTATCCACTTTGTTTGCAGAAGGCCTTTACACCAGCTAGTGAGGCAGATCATGCTTAGTTCTGCATTTAAAACAGAAGTAAATGTCAATCACAGTTCAGCCAACGCTCCCAGCCAAACCACTGCCCCCCAGAAGGGCACCCTGCTTTGTCATCTTACCTTTTACCTTTGCATTGTAAGAAAGAGTAGCAACTAGCAATAGTCATGGTGGTGCTCTTTTGATATAATTAGAACGAGGCTCTTAAACTACTGTTTTGATTTGGGCTGATGACCAAGGCCAACTTTTCACCAAATCTTCTGTCGATCAGCCAAAAATGATGCTGTTATCTCCAGTTCTCATCCATTTAGCTCTCCAAACCCAGATAAGTTATCTGCCTACCAGATAAGAAGCCAACAGCTTCAAAATCAGAGCTGCCCTTGCCCTCATACTTTGTGTACCAGTTAGTACACAAACTCTGAAACCTTGACTACCGAAGAAGAAAATGAATGTCATTCTGAGTTGGACAATGGGGGAAGGGGGAAGATGGTGTGATGAAAAGCACTTAGTACACTCTCCTTTCAATATTTAAAGGGCTCTTTTTAAATTTACACTTCCTGATTACAGTGACTTCTGTAATAACTTCCATTCCAGTTCTTCCAATTTCAGTAGGAATTAGACACCTCAAAGGAAAATGAGGTTTCAGGAAGTGATTCAGAAATTGGTATTATCACTTGTATCTGTTAAGGCTTGTTCTTTCAGCTATATGCTTTTTTTTTTTGGTAACCTTGTATGTAAGTGTCTGCTAAGTATCATCTTACTTTACCAAGGAGGTTGCAAAACACCAGGGAGGGGAAAAGGCTGGGTTCGTACTACTGCATTTCTAAACAGTAACAGGAGAGATCATTTTATACTCGAAGCTTTCTGCAGTGTGTGTACTGCCCAGTTCAGAAGACGTGACCCAGATGATTGTCCTTACATTCAAATAGCAAACTCTCAGATTTCTAAAAATACTTCTAGCATATTTTTTTTTTCTCCTTGTAGTTTTAAATCCTTTTTAAACCTCCTGGTTCTCTAGTTATGTTAGATGTCTGCCACCCTTACTAGAAATCTTGACATGTTTATCCAGCATGACCTTTCTCTTACAATGAACTAAAAGCTTCAGAGAGTAAATATAAGGTCTTCCTTACCATTTCCATGTTTGTTTTGCTGCAGGCTGCATCTGATCACAAAATCAACACCACTCCCACTTCACAGGAATGTTTCTTATTTAGAAAAAAGGCAAATAAACCAGTACAGAGAAATCAAGTCATAACAGATACCCATTGCACAGTGTCCTCTCTCCCAGTCAGTAATGAATCACTTCCTCAGTGCTGTGAGAAAGGGGCATCGAGTTGCTGAAGGTGTCTGATTTCAGAAGCAGCCAACTAAGATACATGATGCCATGCTGTACTTGTTGGAGATGACAAAACCAGAAAAACAAAAACATACAGGAATTTGTATGACTAATAGTTGCTTTTATTTTTTGCCTTCCGGAGTACAAGCCATTTTGGAGGTTAAAAATTAAACCTCAAATAAACGAGAGCAAATTATCAATTGTTATTTTACAGAGATTTTGTTAAGTGTGAGCACAGCACAGGTACCCTGATGGGACTGTAGATGGTGGGCCTGTTGCCTCTGCAGCCTGAAGTGCCTGTGATTTTCCCCACCGCTGTCTTACACAGCTATGCAGTTAGAACATGAACTGTTGGATTTTACAGCATTTCAAACATCTAGTGGCTAAAGTACAATAGAAGATTAATGTGTAGCTTGTACACTAGTTCTGGAAGTAGCCTGTTCTTACATTAGTAAAAGCAAGGACTCCTTCACCATAACTATCAGAGGGATGGAGATTAGACTTTGTGTTTGCAACTTCTGGATTCCTCGTCCTGAAATAGGCCACATACAGGCAGTGTTGTCATTTTTTATTAATCACAGGTAACATAATTCTGGTCACTGCTATAGGCTTTTTTGTCACTATATATAATCTTGCAACTTTCACACAATTTTTGCAAAGCAAAATGAGAATGAGGAACTAATCCCCCTCAAAATGTCTTACAGCTTGGAGGAAGAGAGTTTTATCTATATGACCAGAGGCTAATTGTTCAAGTCCCAGCTGTTCTGCCAACTGTGGTTAATATTTTTCTGCCCTTCACAACCCAAGACACTACATTCAATTGCACAGTAACTATTATTCCCCAGTTCTGCAGAAAAAGAAAGTCTAAAAGGGATTTGGACAGCACTGAAACCAGGACTGACAGGCCAGTAAGAGCTCTTGCACAGACTGAGAAGTCAAATCAGATGCTTCTAGAATAACTTGCTTCCTCCATATTGAATTAACATATGACTTACATTAAAATTTGTGTTAGTATGTCTTTTACTGGTATACATTTGTTACTTCGACTAGCAGCATCCAGCCCTTTAAGGACAAGCTGTGGCAGCCTCCCTGCTTTGCTGAGACTGTGCTTCTCAGACTGCAGCATGCACTCCAGTGGTGAAAGGCTGACTACCTCAAATCACAAACTGGGGTGCAGATTGATGCTACTGCCAAGGATGGCACCCAACACAAACAAAGAAATAACACTGAGCACCCTTTGTCCTAGTCAGCTTCACTTATATTGCCAGAAACAAGGTTGACTGGGTCTGTGCAAAATCCAAAAAGATTAGGACTTAATATAATAAGCCTCTTCCCAGAACACAAAGTGTGGCAAATGAACGATACAGCCTGTCACCTCTTGATACCAAATTAAATCCTGCCTGGCTCAAGCAGGGATTAAAATTTATTCCCAGCTAATTGATGTTTGGAGTCACAGCACCAGATTAATTAGTCTCAGCTCCAGCTTCTGCTTTACGTATTTGCCTGCACAGCTTTGAGGTAGTTTTTTTAGGTCAGGCACAAACTTTCCCTGTGTGTTTGTTTGCATGAGAGAGTGCGGAGCTCCCCAGAAAACTCCCAGTGGTAAACCCACTGGAGGGGGCTGCAACTGACTCAGTCTGAATGTGGAAGGACTGGCAAAATTATAATAATCCCCCAGGGCCGGGCTGGTGGGAGTGCACAGAGCAGCGGACAGACAAAAAGACAGGGGTTAGTACTGTGGGCTTTGGTCTGATTTTGTGATAGTCAGCATTTTGCTGCTGTTGGTGGTGCAAAATAGAGAGCTGCCATGATGAAGTATGGTCTTTGTCCTAAAGCACAACAAACCCAAATGTAACCACAATTGATGGAAAGTATGGGAAAGGAAATAAATGTAAAGAGGTATCCCATACAGCTTCATTAGCAGTTATGCCTGCTCATTTCCATATTTCTTCTTTCTAAACTAAGAGTACATAGTGGTGACTGGAAAATTAAATATTTAAATTCCAAGCTGGAAGAAAAAGGCAGGTTATTGGGATTTTCTCAATTAATCAGAATTTTTGTAACACAAGTTCACAATCAAAACATGTAAATAAATTATAAATGTTTCCATTACATTAATTTATGCAAAGACATTTTAAATATGAGCAAAACCCAAGACACTTCATTCTGCAGCTGTTCAACAAGATGTTTAAATGTTTTCCAAAATATTTCTCCTTTCTTTAAAATAAAGTTTCTTCAAAGTAAAAGATATAATGGGGAGGGGAGCAGAACTACCAGATAGAAATGTGTTTCTTTATAAAAACTGTTTCAATAAAATTTTTTATTAGCTTTGAGTACACGTGCTTCTTTAAAATTATCCGGAGGGAAAAAATTGGAAGTCAGAAGGATTGAATGCTATTAGAATAAAATTCCACTTAAAGAAGGACAACAGGCAATTGTCTCTGATTTAGAGCTAGAAGTGCGTTAGTGCCATTCTTCCCTTTCGGGGACTGCTCACCCTCAACCAAAACAACCCTGTCTCAGTTTATGAGAAATTCAGGACCAGCTGCTATAACAAAATGCCAATTGCAATTCAGCTGGGATTTCATCCTACTCCGAGAAACAGCCATCATAAAATTTTTACATTAGGAAATACATCCTGTTACTACACTTTAGGGTTTCATATTATTCCAGCTATTTCTCCCATTACCAGCCCTCAGTCCAGCAATTCTGCCTCAGCAGTCTGCAAGCAATGACTCTCTCACAGCATCTCCAACTTGTACTTAAAGTGTCTGTAGAACAAAAATTATGCCATTCTGGATCCTGTATGGAATCTGGAAAGTGTTTCTTCCTGCACTCTCCCACATTATGGCCATTATGCATACCTGTTCCATCCCTTCCTTTAGCACAGTATAGGGAGCCAGTTACAAAGAAAGGGACAGCTAGTACCATCTGAAGCTACCTTCCCACCTCCTCAGGAGGTCACTGTATTTATGAGTCACACCTGAGTTGTGTCTTCATAGATATTCTGTATATTCACAAGGATTATATGTATCCATCAACAATTCCTAAGTGAACATTGACAACTTTATCTCATTGTATAACTCAAAAAGATGGGGTCGTAGGCACATGTCTGTACCCCCTGTGCTGTAATCCTACAGTCATCACATAAAAGTGGTCACAGCAGCAGCAGCTGGTTATGTGAACGAGGGTTGCCAGGGAAGTACTCAATAAGGTTTTAGTCACTGTAGGCAACTGCAGATAAGCTGGACTGTATGGGTCATGGACAAAGAATTACTGATAGAGTCCAAAAATAAATTTGATCCCGTAATACTTGGAATGTTTACACTACCTCATAAAATTTTAATTTTTAGAGTCCCTGTCTTCACTACCCTCGAAAATGTAAGAAGGACAAGAAGAAAAGTGAGGATTTGCTGCAGGCTCTTGAAATCTGTGGGGAAATGTGCCAATATTTCTGTTTCCACCCTTCTGAGAAGGCCAGGAAAGGGAGAACGCAATATTTGTATGGAGACTGAATTCTCGCTCCAGTACCGGCTTTCCTGACAGCTAATGCATAATACAAAGTTTATCCTGACAAGTTGTTTGAATATTGCTCTCTGAAAGCATGAAGTGCTGTGGTTAAACCTACAGCACTGATAACATTGCTGTGTGCACTTAAGCCAATTCCCAGCTGCCGGAAGCTCTTCCAGGAGGTGCTCCTTCAGAGTATTTGTAAACAACTACACACACCACCGAAAAGGATTATAGAGATTTGTGAAAGGGGAAATAAAATGCCTATAAAAAGAAGCATTTTCGTACTAGATATGTGTTGGCTGGGGTTTGGTTTTTTTCCTTCTGGGTTTTCATTTGTGGATAGCAGAAATAGAAATATGGTGAACATACTTTCTTGACTAACTGACTTGTGCCTGCTGGTAGGCATAAATAAATAAACTCAGTTTATTTCATCCATTTATTCCACCATCTATTATGATTAGTAGGTACATTCTATACGATTTAAGGAAATTTCAATATATTTCCTATACTGAATTTCTGTACTTCACATTTTGCTGGTAAAATGGCAATATGAGACATTGATTAATAAGCATCGTATAATCCTCAGACACATTTAGTAAATCACTCTTCCACTATAGACTTTCATCAGACATACAAATAGAAGGAACAAAGGAAACTACATGTAATATTTGTAATAAAATCATCCAAATTAGTATCACTTGAAGTGTTCATATAATACTAACACAACATTTGATCATGATAGAGAAGGAAAAAATAAGTTGGCACAAAATTAAAAAAACCCAAAAGGTTGTAAAAATGAGCCTTCATATACTAAAACCTAACCGCATCACACAAAAATGATTGTGGCGATAAAAAAATGCATCACACATGATTTGTTCCATCTGTATGTCATTTGCCACTGAGCACTCTATCAGCATCATGTCGTAATATCAAATTGCTCCAGGATTATGACTTAACTCTGCCTGATGTTTACTACAACCAAACAAAAAGTAGTCCCTGTCTCAGTCCACAACCTTGCAATGGGCAAGGTAGTAATGGCTTTAGAGACTTCTGATGTAGGAGGAGAAGTTACTGTGACAAAGGTATTTTCCAGTTGTGCGTAGGTATATTGTATCTAGAATTGATAAATAACAGGGTTTCACTTACTATTTTTTAAGGAAACAAACAAACAAACAAACAGAACCCTATGTTAAAAAAAAAAAAAAAAAAGAAAAGAATTTTCTTTCTGTATAACTTTCCATTCATACCTTGTGTTCTGTTACTCGGGAACCTCACTGGAAAAACCACCTCAGGGCCCAATTTAGCATGAACCAGACTGAAAGTTAAATACATCAGCACCCAGGTCCTCTGCAGCATAGAGGAGGCCCTCAAGACAGGTTCAACATAGCAATTATCCACAAGAGCCTCTCAAACATGTGCATCTCCAGCTGATTTCAATAGGAACCTAGCTTTTTGTCTCAAAAAGATTTGTATCAGATTTGTTAGTTTATAAATTAAAAATATTTTCTCCTCCTCTACCTCCCCTTCTCTCTTGCCACACAAATTACAAACTCTTTGGGAAGGATTCTGGAACTTTAGCTAGGTTATCTTCTTATGCACCATGACCAGTATATGGGCTTTGGAGGCCAAGCTACATTTCATGGAAAGCTTACTGAACTGGGAGAAACAGGTGCACTCCACATTTTCTTATCGAGATTCAAGTAATAGGTCATTTGCACTCTTAGAAACAGATAATGACAGCAGTGTTTGATCTGATTTCCTTTTACAGGGAGATATAATATGAACTGGCCCATGTATTTATAAAAATGTGCCCATTCCCTTTTGATTTTATTCAGAACTGACTTCCAGGGATATGCTAACATAAATTCATTTTTTATATCAAACGTACAAAACCAGTATCTTTGGGTTGTTATCACCAAGAAGCATAGAAACATGAGCTTTTTCCCACTATAAAAATATGTCTGCTTTGCAACTCTTACATAATTTCTAGCTTGGTTCTTCGAAAATCACAAAAATAGTTCCTACTTCAGCAGCAAATCCACTCCTGAAGTGTGATCAGAATCACATCTGCTGAATTTTAGCGATAAAAAGCAATTTTTCTCCATGTGAGACTCTAGAGCCCTTAACAGGTAAGAGCACATACTCTGGAATCCAAGCACAGAAGTCTGATACATTGTTAAACTAAATAATTCCTAAAGACCTGTGCCTGGAAGCCCTGCATTCCTGGTTCCTGTCGGTGGCAGCGCAGGCTGCTCAGTAGTGCAGTAGTGTCACTTCTTAGAAACTTTACATCTCTGGCTGTCATTTGTTATCAAGCAGAGATATATGCAGTACAGACTTTGCTAATGAGGTATAAAGGCTAATTCTCCACACAGACTCAGGATGAAAGTTTGCTTATTTACTTCTGATTTACTGTGTTATTTTTTTGTGTACCAGTCATAGCAGTTAATTAAACACAGGTGCTCCTGTAAATGCAAAGAAGGGAACTAAAGCTCCAGGGCTACAAGAGTGTGCATTTTAGTAGTTTGTAAAAAAACTATGTAAGAACTTCACTGAATAAGCTAATAATTACAGTAGAGAACACCAGGGCCTTCCTAAACTGATCCTCAGCAGCGAGGGAGTAGAGGCCACTTCAGCAAGACGGAACTCTGGACGGAGAATAGCCATAGCAGCTCTTCATTTAACAGCTTCTTAGCCTTCAAAATTCCCTTAACTAACAAACTGCAGGAAAATGAAAGAAGTTACAGGGCTACAGCCAATCTTCCCACCCCTAGGCTCTAATCCTTTTATTCTCCTGTCAGTTGGTCAGTCAAGTGAGAGAAAATATTTGCCATTACGTCTAAAATCAGGGTTAAATGTTGACCACAAATCTCAGTATCTGGTCTTAGGATGATCAGAAGCCAACCATTCAACTTTGAAAACATAATAATAATTAGAACAGCTCTTGTTTGTGAGTTGGCATGAGTTGGCTACCAATACCCTTACTCAAACAAAAATGGAGCCTCAATTCCTGCATAAAATTGGGGAAATAAATGTTTCTGCGTGACACTCAGGGTCTTTCCTTGAGCATGTGTCCAGTCCAGTCAAGCCCAGCCCATCCGGAAGTACTGGCTGGCAAGGATTGCCCTGGAGCATTCTTTACACCCCATAGGAAGATAACAGCAGAGTGATCACAGTGAGCAAACGCCTCACTCTCAGAAACTCTTTTGCTGGTAATGGAAACAGGGCATCACCATGGGGAATGAAAAAGGCAGCTCAGTTTCACTGTCTCTGCAGACATGGTGGTATTTCCTGGTTTAACCACTGAACCATAAACACAGACACGGAACCATAAACATAAATATCTGCTGGAAATAATACACTGGAGTTTCATTTTAGTAACTGTTGTCTGACTGTGTTCAATTAAGTAGATTAAAATTATTTCTCAGCAGTCATTTCCCATCGCTTTCAATGCCTTCGTCCCTCATTCAGGATCAGAGAAGTAGTAACCGCATTAATGGCAAAGCTTTCACAGTTTGTATGGCATAGAGAGTTCTCATATAAGCAAGAAAGGAATTATACATGAATAAGATAGTGAAGGCACAAGGGAAAGGAAAGAGGAAAGTGATTTAGCAAAGCATTTCAAAAGTTTTAATAAATCATAAATTTACACTGAAATGTCACTTCAGCAAGTTTTCCTACACTGATCACCAAATGACAATATAGTCTTTGTGTGCATGCGAAAGGCTGTAATGTGCTGCTATATTTGCACAGCATTTCTGAGGAAAAATACTGATTGGAGCATAAATAATTTCAATTTTTACTACTACAGATCTTTTCACATAGCCTCCATTAGTTCAGCATGTTGTAGAAACGAAAATGAAATATAACAAATGTACAATCAAAGCCACAGATCTCACTCACAGACCCCCAAAAAACATGAAATCCAGAAAAACCTGGATTCCTATTATGTGGAAAATGGAACAACTTTATGCTCTACTGATATTTTAATGCAGCAGATCTTGGAGAGAAGATGTAAGATGATGCCATGCAGAGATGCAAGAAAATATTTTTTGAAGTGGAAGAATCAGATAAGTCATGAATCACCAGTGTCACTGCTAAATATGCGCATGTTCGCATTGCTATTTTTAGATCGCTGACCACCATCCTACCGTCCTTGCCCAAGGATTTTAAGCACTGTTTTCAAAGGCTTACAAATAATCAAGACAATCAAACATGGGAAGTCCACATAATCACCACAGTATTTTCTGTCCTCTACTGCTCTGAGCTGCAACTTTCCATTGAAACTACTATTCCATCCCAAAATGCAGTTTCAAGCCAGAAAGTATTTGCAGATTCAGTTACAAAACAACTGATTGACAGATAGATGTAAAAATCAATAGGAATTGATACAGATCATCAGGGATAAGCCAGCTACCAATGATACTGAAAATCCCATCTAGTTTTGCTTCCACAGAAATGATTCAACCATGCCAAAAGCAGATATTGCCGTTAGTACATTTGATGTAGTTTTAAAGATATCTCTGTGGAAGATAGATTCTTTGTGTACATTTCTGTTATATCTCCAGGGTTTTTTTTTGCTACAGATCTAGCTCTTAATGGTGCTAAATTCAACAAGATCCAAGCAAATGCATGCTAAGAAGAGCAAATACTTAAACAAAACTAGCAAAACTAGCATTGTTTTTTCCCCTTTACCCTCCCAGTTTTTACTTTCTCATCTCAACTCATCAGATGTTTTATAACCACAGGATCAGAATCATGTAGGTTAGAAGGGACCTCTGGAGGTCATTTGGTCCACTGCACTAAGCACCACCAACTTCAAAGTCAGATCCAGCTTCAAAACAAGACCAAGTTACCTGTCCAGTGCTGAATATCTCTAAGAATGGAGATTCCACAACCTTCCCAGGCAGCCTGCTTCAATGACTGTCAAACCTCCTTTTTTTTCCTAGAGTCTATCTGGAATTCCCCTTGCTGCAAGTTGTGCCTTCCTTGAGTCTACATACTCTTTTGGCTCCCTTTAACAGTGACTGAGGCAAAAACTGGGTACAACACAAGACCACTTCTGTTACTTTAGACAACTGTCTGGTTGGCAGGGAAACAAGTTTTCATTGCTAATACTGAGATCTAAATCATTTAGTCTGAATGTTTTAGCAAAGAGAAGATAAGGATGTCTTAATCAGTCTTTAGTCCCTGGAAAGAAGTTAATGCCTCTATCAGAAAATGAGGATTAAAAACACTGTTTGAGAGATGCTAAATTATTTTCTGCAGAAAGCTCATATAGCCCAAGGGAGAATATGGAATGGCAGCAAAAGGGAATGGCTGTTTCTAAAAGAAAACATTGCTGAAGCAGTATTTATTTAACTGAGATTATAGCTAAAAGTGGGTAAGTATAGATCTTCTCAGGTATTATCGTGGCAAAGAAGCCCTTAGATAATTGTATGAAAGAGTGGAGGACAACTCAGAAAGACGTGGAATACACAGTGTGCTACTTCACTGATCTCTGATCTTTGTCACCTGGTTAATATAGTAATATGAATGACATGAGAGTTGGCCTCTACATTTTTTTGGTTCGTTTTTTTTTTCCATGGAATGTTTGGTTTGCTGTTTCTGTGAGGGAAAAAAAGATGGGTTCTAGGTATTGACAGCTCTACATAACAGCTTAGATTAGCCATTGCACCTTGTAAAATAATTAGCCTGGAAGTGAAGAATTGAGTTCAAGAATGTGCTAAATGGAGCAATCATCCAGCAAAGTGAACAGGGAAAGGATTTTGCAGTTACAGTGGAAGAATCACTGAAACGTCCATCTGTTCAGTACATATATGCAATAAAGGAGGCAAATGAAATAGTATGTTTCTACATGTTGTGCTGTATGATCGGAATAAAAACAAGAGAGCTTACAGGATGTGCTGTATAAGTCCCACTGCTTGCTGTATGGGGCACCATGCCTTTTGAGAGTTACTAATGTGATAAAACCAAGCCTTAACACCATAAGGCAATTTCTGTGAAGCTGAAGACACGCTCATATGAAAAAAAAAAAAAAAAAGAACTTCAGCATGGCCTAATAGAACTGAAAATTGTGAAACGGACTAATAAAACTAATAGAAATAAAGTTTTAATGCTAGAAAACCATTTACAAGCTAGAGGAGATAGCTCTAGGTAGCCTACTCATTGTTCGACTAATGAACTCAGACAGCTATTCCATTCAAAAACCTGCAGTCATACAGAATAAATTACCAAGTAACCAAAACAAACATAAAATGAATGCAATGAGTGCAAGTGATGGTTTGTTTATTTTGGTAAGAAGGCAGAAAACACACCTACTAAAAAAGTAATCTGTACATGCAGACCCCTGACTGTAGCTAATACACCCTGGGGCAGCACTGAAAATGCTCGATTTCATAGTTACGAAAGAGTTGGCAAATTGATTAGTAGGAAACAAAGGCTGTAGTTAAACAAAGAATGGCTTATTGATTTCTGATCAACCTCCCATCAGTTTTATCTCAAGTGTACTCAGCAAGCAGTCTTTAGTGCCAGTGGCTCCTTAATGTGATGCTCTGCTCTGCCAGTGGAATGGTCCTGACCCTACAAAGATCCCACAGGACTGCTTTCTGTGCAGCGAGCCCAAGCACACTGTGCAGGGACAACTGGGAGGAGATTTTCTTCAAATTATCTGTACTAACATAATGCTTGTGCTGATGCAGATGTACTCGGTGTTTCTAAATGAGCTCCTATGGTACAGCCCCATGTGCTGATGTGAGTATACTCCAGGTACTAGAAGGCCTCTACTGCCAGGGTTTAAGCAAACATCTCTGTTTCTGTAGGAGTGCTGGTATCATTACAAGACATTCAAGGACAGGAGCAGAAGGAGCAGGGACATGAAGGAATATGGTGTTAAGAAAACTGAAAATTCCAGCTCAGGTTTACACAACTGACAAAAGAGTGTGCTCAGAACTTCTTCAGAAGCAGCATGACATAAACTTCTGAGTAGCCCTAATCAAAGGCAAAAATCCACCTGTTAGCGCTCTCTTGAAGTCACTCCAGGGATGAATTTGTCCCCTAGTGGAATGAGAGCATAATCAAATGACATCAAGGGAAAGGGCTTTAATTAAGTAACACTTAACTCTAGCTACATTATTTTTATTTCATTACTGTATTTTTGTTATGTATGACTTACTCTTCATTTGGTGGTGTTATGGTAATATTCCCCAGGTTGTCTAAGATTTTATTAGCACTTTGTCTTGTTTGACGGCTTTATTCACGCATCATCTCAAGAGATTTTATAAATGTACTTTTCATTACTAATATATTTCCATATGAACACCAGAGTAAGGTGTTATAACAATATAAATGAAAGAAAAGGAATCTAATTTCTTTTTATACTGCAGAGGTGATTCTGCTTCCAGCAAGTATGAAGAACACTTTAGCTCAGGACCTCCTACAGAAATAAGGAAAACTTTTTCAGTGATCTGCTAAGTTGACATTTCAGACTTATCTCGAGAGTAGGAACAACTTTAAATGATTTTGATGATAATGCTGAGGTCTACCAGTATTCTGCAGGGAATAATGTTCAGCTCCCCTGGAGAGCTACCTCAAGCTCCTAAGTTTTCCTGTCAACTGAGGGAAAACTATTTGCACTCTCCTCTAACCTCACTCTCAGAATAAGGCTCACATATGGTGTCTGATGTGGGGAACTGCTATTTTGGCACTGTACATTCAAGCTGGCAGCTGCTAACTTCACAATAAAAACGCCTGGATCTTCAAACCTTCTGTGCTGAAATATTCATCAGAAGAGATGGGACTACCATTTTTAGCAGCATCCCACAAGCAAGCAGTCAGGTAGGTGAACAAACCAAGGTACTGCTAAAGGAAGCAAGTTTCTAGTCAGGTTTTTTTTCGCCCAACACAATGACCTTGACACCTACACATGCACACAGGGGTGGAAGGGGAAGAGATGTTGTGTGCCTTAGCTTTGGCTATGCCAGTTCTTCTGCCATCTTCTTTGAGCAGAGGTACAGCTAGACCCTATGCTGAGAAACCCCAGATGCAGAGGGAACACTCTCTCTCTTCTCCATCCTTGCAGAGAACAAACTGTCTTGCAGTACTTGGACACTGTCCACAGAGTCTCAGAGACTCATTTATCCCACAATGCACTGCAAGTGCTCAAGCCCAGACTGTCAAAATCTCAGATTATATTTTCCACCATCCTTCTGGATTTTCGTCTGTCGGGGAACAATGATTCCAGTCTTGCCTAAAAGATTCTCTCCTTCTTTATCCTATGGAGATATTTTACCTTTCTAGAACAAATTAATTGCCCCCTTTGTACAGTTTACTTTTTAACTGAGGAAAGACAGGAGGAACCTCTTCATCTCCTGCCTTCCAGTCTTTCCTGCCCATGCACTCTGGCTTGACAGGTTGGCATTTAGACCCCTACAGAGGTCTCCTGCTGATGGCCCTGCCAAGCAGATGAGCCTCCTGGAAAACCCTTCCTATGGTCACCCCCAGCAGATTAAACTATTTGGAGCTTTCCCCAGTTAATTCTTGTGTTGTCTCCCCTATGGCTTCTTGGCCACTCTTTTTGCTCCTCCTCTTTAACTCCACTTCCATGACGGGCTTATTTTACACAGCTCCCAGGTAGAACTGGATTTCACACACCAAAACTTTGCAAGCCACACCTTTAAAAGGAAGACAAATTTTATTTTATGTAATCTTTCCCTGTAATTATTATTAGCAGCAAAGAGCAGTTACATTAATACAGTCAAGCTGACCAAGTAGGTGGGTCTTTGTGAGTGCAGCAAGAGCTAGCTGCTCCTTTAGGAATGGCAGCTGGGGACAGTGGGGGCTACCCAGACAGGGTCCATCAGGGCAGGGTCTGGCAGCCAAGGCCTGCCCTGCCACCCCAGCCAGGAGCAGGGAGACTGTGGGGGAGACTAGCCCAGACGTGTTGCTGGGACTGGGGCTGTCCTTTCCATGAAACAGTTCGTCTTTCTCAGAGGGCCACTGTTCCTGTGGAGGCTGACAGTGCAAACAGACAAACTGATGATGGAAATGGGACAGTGAAAACAGGCTGCCCTCAGCTTCCCACGGCTATGCCCAGAGCACACCCAGGTCTCCCATGCCTGCCCACATTTTTATATTGTCTATGGACAGGACAGTCTGCAGGGGGGATAAGGGGCTGGAAGGGCGGGGAGAAGAAAGAGAAAGGCAAACTTCTCTTTCCACTTGGAGAAATGAGGTGTGGAGAATCCTCACTCCAAATTCAAACTGGGATGGGAAAAACTTGACAAATGAAATGTCATCAGTGCTTCAGATGAACACATTCATCAGCAGAGGCCTGTTTCTGGCAGCTGCTTGTACACCAGGCTTTGGGGTAAAGCAAGGCGAACTGAAGAGACAGCTACAAAAGCCAGCAGGTTTCTCATGGCTCTGAAGTGGCGACAACAGGCAGAGATCTGACCGCAGGACCTGCAGCACCACTTACCAGCTTAAAAACTAGCATTGTGGTACTTCTCATTTTGCAACTTTAAAACATGTGACCAGCTTACGAGTGCTGGTTTTGCCAATGTTATTTTCATACTCAGCAGACTTATGATGGAAAATCATGGATATCCTGACCTGCTCCAGTACTCCTCAACCACATTGGAAGAGGGATTGTGTGCAAGTGCCAATTCCCATTGCAGCCGGAATATGCTGCATCAAAACAAGAGAAGTGTAATGAACTGAAAAAGCTCACAGCTGCATGGCTATCAGGAGAAAAAAGTATGCCATTTAGTAACAAGTTGATACACTATACTGGCTGATGTCTAAATTTATTCCTCCTCAGACAGACAAGTGCCTGCATTAACTAAAAAGCCTAGTGAATACATTAAATACTGGAAATAACACACTAATACTATTTCCAGCACATGGTGATGTGGCCTTATTATTTCAAGGTGGCAGTGGCTTTTCTGCTAAAAACTTTGTGACTGTTACAATTTCTAATTCCCACGATACATCTCAGTTAAATTATCATGAGTCTCGAAGACTCATAACATGAAATTAACTGGAGGAATTCACAGCATCAAAAATATGTTTTACATGTCTAGACAAATCTGATGATCATCATACCCTTCAGAAATATGTTATATATTCCCAGCATGTCTGATTTTACATTGTATTACCATTAAATGTGGTCTAACTACAGCTGACAAATCAGAGAATAATGATTAGGATGAATCTGGTAATTTATTTCAGTGTTATGAGATTAATTATGTTACTGACAAGCAAGATAACATATTTGGACAACGGCATTAGATGGTTATGAATAAAAAAAGAATCTTAATTTTATGTTAAATGTGTTTCTTAAAAAGTATTTTCAGTATAATAAATAAGGTATAGTAAAAAACAAATAAAAGGAAAAGTTTACATAGCATGGATGGGTAGTATTTTGAGATTAAATGGAATTCCTACTTAGCTGAAAGCAATTAGGGGCACAAAATTCATAGTAAAGGTGCAGTGCCAGAATCTTCAGAATTAGAGGTTTGTTGCATTAATGGAGAAGCCTTTGAACATTAAAGGAAAAAGTGGATCTAATTGTGCTTCCTGAGGGTGGTATGAATTTTGCCAGTGATCAGTGTGAACAAGACAGATCTTACTAAATACACCCAGATAGAAGCTCAGGTTGTCACTTGCCATTTCCCTGTTTTGCATCCAAAGCTGGGATGGCTGGATTCTTACTGTCTTCCCCAAAAGGTAAAGATGATTTCATGGTTATTAATATGCTTTTGGGGGGCCTGTTGCGAAAGCAGATTATTGCTATTGCTCCAGATCGAAAACTGGGACTGTAGAACTCACTAATAAACGCATTAATCCTAAAAAACAGGAAACGCACAGTAGCAACTCAGAACAAAGAGCAGGTTGTAACTGGCAGTTTGAGACCTGGATCACACACAATCAGCCCAGAATAGGATCCAGTTGTGTTAGTTACTGAAAGCTCATGCCAGTAGGATTGTCTCATTATCTAGATAAATATGATGCACAAAGCCATGCCAGAAGCATCGTATTACATAATTCTGAGTTTCCTGTAAAAAAGAAGCTTAAATGATATGCTAGTGGTTACACAAAATGAGAATTAAATGTTCATTCCCTGAGCTCCTGCCCCACATCACCTAGCACACAGAGAGGACAATGTAAACCAACAGCTGGGATGTGAACACCTTATCCATGCAATCTCTTAGGTGCAATGTAAAGTGATCTGCAATTAGTAATTATTCCAAATGTTCTGCAATATTATGCTCATCTATCTCTCACCTGTGATGGTCAATGCCATTCAGAGGATATTTTGTTGACTACATGGACATGAAAGGAATTATGCTGCACATAAAAGGAGCTACGCTATTACGCATGCCGTAAGCTTTGTCCTGTCTGTGTTTTAATTAATACCAAGCAATGCTTTGCAAGGAAAGGAGTAATGCTGCTCTTCTTTTGAATCCCTTCTTTCTGTAAATCTTTCCTGTCCCAGTTAAGCTAATCAACATTCTTACAATGCTTTTTCATATAAAACTGTCAGTATTCCTTAAATGTGTTACTATCTACCAATTACCATTTTCTACCACTCATAACACTTCTTTTTCATTAGCACTTCGAAATATTCTCACGTTCTATAACATCTCATTAAACTTGAATCCTGATTATTTCTATTGTGCTAGCAAGTGTGTCACTGTCACTATAATGGTTATCTTTTTCCTATTTTAACTATCCAAATGAAGCAAAAATCAGTTCCACTTCATTCTTTCCAGATGAATCCCAACTCTTTTTATTTAGACATCCCTATTTATACTTATTTCCAATGCTACATAATTCCACTGTAATGAAACATCTTTTCATGGCATGTCCTCTGCAATCTTACTGTCAGGACACAAGCCTGCATACTAAAGCAAAACTATGAACAAGACTTTGGTAATCTCCACCCCATTCTGAAGCTCTTCTTAGCATGGCAGTGGCAAGTCCCTCTGTGGGTGGAGTTCCCTACTTAGACGTTGTCAGATTAACCTATGTCCATGTATTATTCACTTACTTTTTCCCTGCTGTGCAAAGTTAGTGCATTATTATTCTGTCATTGCTGGAAATGTTCACTGTGAAGGAAGCCATGCCCTAGTACATGCTGTAAAAGCACAAAATGGAAAGAATCGTCCCGTTCTTGAACACTGCCAATGCAAATATGAGCCAAGAGAGAAGAGAGAACAAATAGATGGAGCATGAAGGTAGTAACAAGACAATCACGGCCAGTGAAACAAAGCACAATCAAAGAAAGCAAATTGGAGCTCTTCTGTACATATCGCATCAAGATGTAGTTTGACAGAGTCATGAAAAGAGAATGAGGTGGTTCTGCAGATATTTATGAGGGTATGTGAGGTGGAGCTTCATCAGGAAAAATGTTATGTGTTTACAGAGGAGGATTTTCAAAAGCATCTAAGTTATTTTAGAACATGGACCTTACTGGCTTTTAGTAAGGCTGATACTTATAAAGAACTTTGAAAGCACAGGGTGTAATTTCTTGTCCTCCTGATCCACTTTTAAAATACAGATAAATTACAGTATAAACAAAACCAAATTGCTTTACCAGCTAATGTCAAGCATAATTCTCTGAGAGTCCCAGGTGCTCTAAAATCATTTTGTGGCCTTTGGTGAATCATTTAGATTTTCTGCAGCCATATCTATTTCACAAGCAAGTTGTAGGCCACAATCTTTTGCAAGGGCTCTAGAGACAGTAGGAAAGACAAACTTTAAATGACCAAGCATTAAAGACCTTTTACCTTCAAAAGCATTGGCATTTGTGGAGTATTGGTAGAAAGCAGGATTAACAAGTACCCAACAGAGCACACTCAGGCCGGGATGTATGGTTTGGCAGCACTGCTTGAACACAAGTATGTCAGCTGCCTTAACCATCCTCTTACCATGACAGGTTGCAGGACAAGAGGATGTTCATTGGTCATGGTTCAATTTTGAAGGGGACCTGTCTAATACTGATAGGAAACAAAAATTTGAGTGCTCTGTGCAATCAGACATTGCCCTCAGAGCCAGAGGTTTTCCAAGCCTTCATCTACTCTGAGAGCAAGACACTTCTCCAGCATTAGCATAAATACGGATGCACAGCAGGTGAATACTTGAGGCAAACTCAGGAAGTGAGCAGGAGCTAGGAAGCTGTTACTTTCACAATGATAACATGTAGTGCAAGAAACAACATAAGACAAAAAACTTATGTCAGAACTGAAGTTCTGACTGGTGACTGGCCAGACTGGAAGGTGACTGGCCTAAGACGATGACAAGAGTATCAAGCACCTTCGAGCCCTCCCCAGGGGACAGAACTTTGTTGAAAAACTGAAATGGCAATTCTTTTTGCCAGAAAGAACACTCCATGTACATGTTAGGTGTCTGACTTACATTAACCAAAAAAGCATTAACAAGCCAAAAGCAATTCATAGCCACTCAAATAAAAAATAATTTTTCTGTTATCCAAAATTTCCTACAGTAGTTTATGACACTGTAAACCTTCTGCAATTCATTGCCTTTAAATCATTCTAGGAAAATGAAGATACTGAAAAACATGTAACAGCTACAGGGAAAAAAGTATCCACCTTCTTATTTGGGTAAATTCTGTATCAAGCTGTCAGTATACACCATATGATTTATAAAAAGATGGAGCTGGATCTGCCTCATGTTTTTTAAATGTTCTGAGCCATGAGTAATGAGTTTTCTTTTTTTTTCATATTGTAGATAATAGGTAGTAGATAATTTTGCCTTCAGTAAAGAAAAATAACTATTTTTCTACACGCATTTATGCCTTACATGCAGTGAAGTTTTACTTTAAATAGGTCCCTTCCCAGAAGAATGAGATCACTGAAATCAGGTCAGAAAAGTCTATAGTACACCCTGACACATGATTCAACATAAAGAAGCTCTACAAGCTTAGTGTATTTGTCTAATCATATGTTATTTATAACATTGAACATTTGCTTCTATGCTACACTGTTCAAAACACTTTCTTTCCAACCAGTTTCAGTGCATACAGAGCATCACAAAAAGACTACACTTCCCTCTGATTACAAGAAATCTGATACTGAAACAGGAACTGATTGAGACTGTGCCCAACTGTTCAGAGAACCAATTATTTTACACATTAACCTAAGCTCTCCTCAGCAGCTACCGTAAGTAAAGAACATGTCAGATCCTGGTTTAAGACAAAACACCACCATTGAATTATCACAGGCTCCATCTGTGCTGAAATTTAAAATGGAATCCAAATAAAAATGTGTTTACACAATTTCACATTTCAGAGTACACATCTGACCCTGTGTTGTTTTTCTATACCCCACGATTCTTTTTCTTCATGGATCTTAAGTAAGCATGAGCTACAGAAAATTTTCTTAGTGATCCAAATTTATACTAGAGAATTGAGCTATTCAAACAAAAAAATTGCTACAATTCATTTTGTTGTTATGCATCTAAATTACTACATGCAACACCACAAAAAGTGTCAAAATACAGATAAACTGGCTTATTTTGGAATATTATCACAGATTCCAAACCAAAAGAATCTGAATTAGATATATTACTTTGTTGCTAAAAATTCTTCCAGGGATCCAAATACTGGAGCTCAATTTCAAAAAAGAGAAACAACAAACACCAAACCCCACGATCTAACAGGTCAATGAAATAGCAGCTGAGCAAACTCTTCCAAAAAATCATTAAACTGCACTGACATTTCTGGCAGAAGATAGAAACTAATTGTACATTCTGATTACCAGTGTGACTACAGTGAGTCTTAGGGCTATATTACTCCTCGTGATCTGCTCACTTAAGTGTCAAATCTCTGAGGATCTGTGAAAGACTAACGTAATACATTTCATAGAATCATACCATAGAATGGTTTGGGTTGGAAGGGACCTTAAAGCTCATCCAGTTCCAACCCCTCTGCCACAGGCAGGGACACCTTCCACTAGAGCACCTTGCTCCCATCTCCCTCCAACCTGGCCTTGAACACTGCGAGGGATGGGGCAGCCACAGCTTCTCTGGGCAACCTGTACCAATGCCTCGCCACCCTCACAGTAACAAACTTCTTCCTAATATCTAATCTAAATCTCCCTCCTGATAATTTAAAGCCATTCCCCCTTGTCCTATCACTATATGCCCTTGTAAAAAGTCCCTCTCCAGATTTCTTATAGACCCCCCTTATGGGGGGCTGCCATAAGGTCTCCCCTTATTTCTTATACTGTCCCTGATTTTGGAGGATCTGTGCTGGTGGGTCTGCATCTGACTTCTGTTTTATTAAATATGCTTGCATAAAAAACACTTTAGTTTCTGTCCCTTGATATTGTCCAAAGCTACTGTGTTCCTCGTTCCACAGTACTTCATTGCCGGGTGAACTTATTCAGTGTATGATCTCCATAATGTTTCAGGATTCCTTGAGCTCAAAGTCAGACACCTTTTCTTAGCGTCGCAAGGAAACAAGGTGTATGGAGTCACATTCATGTGTCTGTCCTCCTCTTGCTCATCATAAGAATTAGAATTAAAGGGCTGACTTCACTTGCTTTTGACAGGAGATTTCAGATATGTAATGCTTTGACACTCCAGGTAGGCTTTGAAAGCCAATTCGGCCAGATGAAGCAGACTTTCTTTGGGCAATGAAGAACCAATCAACCCCAAAAAGCATTTAAAGCATACAATGGAGATACTTAAACTAGTGGCAATGACCTCCAGCGCGAGAAGCAGCAGCTGTGCCTCTATGAATGAAAAGGTTGCATTGCTTATTATTTGAGGCAGGGTGCAGACACACCTGCTCAAGTTGAAACTAAATTAGGTATCTCCACAACGCAATGTAGGTTACATGAAGTCAGAATGATGACTGAGGATGAAAGTGCCCTCTGTCAGACATTTTTGACACAGAGTGTTTACTGAGTAATTCAGAGTATTGGAAGCATAACCAAGGAAATACTGAGTTGAGACTCAGGAGCATGGACACTCTTTTAAAAATCAAACATAAATAAATTAAACAATGACTTGCTTCAGGACTGTAAGCAACTAGCTGCCAGGAAAGATTCAAGAGTAAGAAGGGAGATAATGGTGAAATTGTAGACATCTGAACTTTGCCTTGAGGTTCCAGCAGTATAGTTTTCTACAGAGACCAAGAATGAGATGCTAGGAGAAGTTTGTGACTGATTTGTAATTGACAAACCCATCTTTGGATTTTTGATGGCTTAAGTGGAGAAAGAAGAATTATGGTTATGAGCTCGGACAAAATTCTCAGACCCTGAGAAAACCAATGCTTAATCTTTGGCAAAATAATCAGAACAAAGCCAGTCATATAGTTCATGAAATATATGAAGTCTGACCAGGTAATGAGAACACTACGGAAGTAAGTGAAAATTTAGACTCTATCTATGCTATAAAACACCCTCTCCCACCAAAAAACAAAACAAAAAAAACCCTAAAAAACAAAAAAAACCCACACAAAACCAAAACCTAAAAGAAGAAAAGCACCAAGACATCAGAGTTTCAAAACAGTGCATAGTAAAGACAAGGCAAAACAAGACACAAACTAAGACGCAAGGCACAGTGGATTACTTCCCTTAGGAGAAGTCTGCACGTTTCAGTTGAGCCACAAAGTCCTGGGCAATGATGACCAGTTGAGCATTACAGTAGTTGACTCAAAAAAACAAGGTTTCTTTTGTGCCACATTATCAGGCATATACTGAAATGGTTTATTCTTAGCTCACGGCAAAGAATTTCATACAAGCCAAAATGCTGGGTTAGTGAAAAAAGTGTTGTAAATGTAAGGTAGCAACTACAAAAGGTACTGAGAGATGCTTCATTCCTCACAGGATGTATAAATCTTTCAATACTGGCAGATCACCAGGCTCTTATTAGCTGAAGCACCACCAATCAAGCCATGGCCATATCCCTGAGAGACAAACTTTTTGTTGTGAAACTCAACACACCACTTTCTCCTCCTCCCCCCGCCCCGCCCCAGATTCTCCACATATTTTTTGATTTTTCTTTTAATGGTAATGCTCATTTGGTCCTCAGTTATTCCTTCAAATGTCATCCATAAAATATATATACAGAAGATGTGATAGCATGAACTTCTTGGATATTTGGTCTTGGACAAATTACACTCTTTTACAGTATCCTTTACAATGTTCATGGATAATATATGAAGAAGGAGACAGCAGAAACCTCTAAGTTTGAAAGATGATTTTCACTCCTCATATAAAGAAATGGCAATAAAAATAGGAGATTTATGATACAATTTACTCCTTCATTAAGCAGCAGGCATTGTAAGCGTCAGCCAGTGCATGTAAGGATTTCAGTACTGGTTCTGCCTAGTGTCTCATTAAAAACTTACAAAAGAAACAGCAGTCTAACTTAAGCTAACCCTGCTACTCTTCCAAATGAAGTGTGCTGTCATATTTTTACAAATTAGAATATATATCTGTTTGGATGCATGTTCAACTTGCAAACATTTCACCAAAATTTCAGAATCATCACATAGTGAAAAACCTGTTAAATCAGATGTGCATAATATGCAGTGAAGTACAATGTTCAATATTTTCTTCACCTACTGAATCTTTTCTTTCTAGAGAAAGGTGTGATATTTGACATATCTTTTGGGGCAGATTCAATGAAGTATGCATTGTTCTCTGTGATAGCCTCACAGCTGACTTCCACAGTCCATATTCTGTCTAATTTCTGAGTTACAGATGACCTTGCAGGCAATCTACTTTTATTACTTTCTGTCAGATAGTTGGGTTGATGTATAAATCTGTCTCTATAAACAGACTATTTCCTCAGCAGGTATCTAAATTTAATCAAACGTATCATTTATCAAAGAAAGCTCTTCATATAGGTACAGCTTTTCTTGTTTTAAAAGCAGTCTATACTTGAAAGAGATGATCACCATTACAAATTTTTTTCCTGAAAATAGTATGTATCATTGCATATAAATTCCTACATAATGCCACATTTTCATACGAACACACTCAAGCTGCATTTGTATTGCAAATGTATGCATGCAAAATAAGCATTTGCACAATCAAAACAGATAAAGGATTGCACAAATTCAAGGGGTTTTGGCATAACTTAGTTTGATTCTCCATATTTAAACATCTAGCCTTACGCATCCTAAACATAATGCGGTTTCTGTTGACTTTGAAATCTGGGACATTTACTGTGAACATTTCGCGCGGTGCAAGAGAAGGAAGAGATATGGAGCGCCTGAAAATTCACTTTTTAGACTGTTTTGAAAAGTTATGCACTTTTCAAAGTCTTGCCATTGAAACGTAAGTTGTCAGCATATACATAGCCTCTGGGTAGCCGCTGTGAATGTCAAGGTACCTTAAACCTTCCTGATCTCTGTAGGAACTTCACCGATGTAATTCTAAATTTCACAAAGACATAAGTAAAGAACAATCAAGGAGAGTGTAATGCACAGCTAAGTTTCCAATTGTCCAAATATCAGTCTAACCACTATTGTTTCACTATGGCTAGTACATTCTCTTTCATTAGGGTGTGCAATGAGATAGACAGCAGTGAAAATGGTATATTTGGTAACATCCAATTTTGTTTACTCATGTAATAGAGATCTGAGAGAAAGGTAATGCACAAAGATTGGCCAGTTATCCTGTTGAGTAAAAGGATGAAACACAAACTACGCTCATCATAGTAGACCAGCTGAGCCCTTTACTGAGACAAGAGTACTTAGTAAAGAAGGCAGATGTACCTAGTAAAGAAGCCTGAGTCTAAAGACAGTATTTCAGCCAAAAGAAATCTGAGCCATGCTGAAGTAGCAAGATGCTTCTTATTCCTGGAAATTTCCAGCGGCAGATGTGGTCTATCAGTTTCTCTCACATGGATATGCCTGCCTTTTACAATACAAACTTTCTGGCTCCACAGTCCACACTGTATCTTTTAATCCCAAGAGAGACCAGAGTCTCCTTAAACTCTCTAGTGACTCAACCTAATACCCTCCCATATTATTGCCACACAAATGCTGAGGAGCTACCTCAATCTCCCACCACCACTGCCTCTAAGCACAGTTAATAGTCAGTTATTTGGCTGAAGCTACAGATGCCCCTCATTTTCACAGTGATTACTACACAGGTCTTCTCAATACTGAATGCAATCTCTGCAACATCTTCCTGTTACAACAGAGGAAAACTGATACAGAACATTCAGTCAAATGTTGCTCCTTGACACAACAAATATATCTATCTTATATATGCAAAACTGAATCATGAAAGATTGTATCTGCAGGAGACAAAACAGCTCTTTCAAATCAAAACTCCTTTCCTCAAAAATAAATAATTGCATCGTAATAACAGGTTTCACTGGGGCCACATGCTGTGCTATTTTGATTTTTTGATGAATACACCCGTGTCTTGTTGCTTATTGGATGAACAAACCTTTGGGACATGTGACAGTGTACAACTAGAACATGATGACTCAACTTTCAGGCATTTTTAATCAACACTTTGAAAATTAAATTAATTAATACTTGGTAAACATTATCTAATTGAACCTTGCAGTGCTCTCAAGTACCTAGCTACTACTATTTATACGAGACAGACACTGACCCTGCAGTTAAGCAAGCTGCTTGCAGCCACTGATGGAGTTGATACCAGAGCCATGATTAGCACTCAGACGCTCCTGACTCACAGTGCAGTTTCATGTTACGATGAAACTGATCTAACAGCAAACTGTGACTGAAAAGGAAGGCCTGCTTGCCATGTCCCCTGGGCTCCTGTTGCCTGGCTTGCACTATATTTAGCAGTCATCCAACCACACAGCCAAGCCACTTGATGCCCAATGTCAGATGCCCTAAACCTACTGCAGATACATGGGGATCCTACCTCTCAGGGAGACTGAATTCACTGTACATGCAATTTGGATATCTCTGTACATCAGCAGGAAGTCCAGCATGTTAGACTTGCTCATGTGGGTGGCATAAGGAATGGGCAGATGTTGATCTAGAGCCTCACCAGCCCTTAGGACAGCCCTGCAGGATGGTCCCCTTACCTAAGAAATGTTCTGCTAGAAACCAGTTATCTCGATTGTGAAGTATAAAATGTATGTAGGCTGAAAGAATATCTTTAATCAGGGTTCTTAGTAAAAAGTTTCCTTTCTGCCTTACTGTCTTCAAGATTTCTGAGTCATTAAGGAGATGCCACCATGGTTAACCTTCTGCTGCTATTTATGCTGTTTCACATTGTTCAGATTTGCCTGTAATCTTTGTTTTTGATGAAACATGACTGTGGTTTTTTCCTTACTTTTTGTAAGAAAGTATTTTATATTTTATCTCTAAAGAATTCACTTATTTTTCATTTTGTCACAGCTTAGTAATATATCTGTATATAGGAGTTAGATTTCACTGAAAACAGAGAACAGTGTTCCAGAATTTAGCACATAAGCATATACTGATAATTGCATATCTAATAGTAAGGTTGTAATTAGAATCATCCCTACAGTTCAGATTATTCTTAGCTCTGAGGTCATAAGCATACGCAGTGACTCAGCCAACCATCATAACTCTTAACCACTCAGTTTTCATTGCTAGTTCCATTACTTGAAATAAGCTCATTAAATAAGGAGTTTGCATACTTGGCCACGTGGATGCAAATAAGAATGTTGGCTAAAAGTCATCAGCGCTCCCCCCAACTATAGAGCTTCAAATAGCAATTTTAGTTTTTCTCAGGACCCTAGATTTTCAGTCCTTTTTGTGTCTTTGTGAAATTGCTTTATCTATGCAGACTTGCTGCAACCAAGCTACCACATAGAATGCCCCCCTGTCAACCAAGAAGACGGTCCCCTCATCCCAAGCAGCCGGCACTGCTTCCCCTCCCATCCACAACCCTAGGTAAATGAAGGACAAAGCACTGAAAACCCGCTCAAACCTTTGATCTCCCAGCTCACATGAGCCATGGTGCTGCTAATCTAGAGCTACTCATGCTTTCTGCATTTCCTGCATCTTCATGTGCCTGCAACCCATCTGTATGCCTCCAGCTTTTCAGGTGACCATTCCAGCTCTTTCACGTTTGCTTCTGCTGCACCTGTTACACATCAAATATTACCAGGGATTAATTAGGTTCATTTTCCATAAATTCCTGATGCTGAATTACAGGTATTATTAGTCAACTACATACCATGAAGTCATTTGTATTGAGAAACAACAGCATCACAGGGAGACCTTTGCCAGCACACCCAGTTTATGTGACGGATGAGCTGGCCTGGAAGATTCTACTTGTCTACAGAAGTGGAGTTTGGTTTCTGGTTTGCACACTGCCAATGATGCTTTTAATTCAATGTTGTGACCTTCCTTGTTACCTAGTTTTCAGTCGTTAAAAATTGCAGAGCTCTTTATTGCTAGAAATACATTCTGGCATTAAAACACATGGCATACTAACACAATTTGAGCACTGGAAATTGAAGCTAACTGGATCAAAACGAGCGATAAGCAGCCTTACATAAAGATGGGAGGATTCTCACAGCTGTTAAACAGCAAAGGCTTCTCTAAATAAATGTTGCCGGTTACAAGTAGATTTACAGGCAAGAGTAAGTAATGGATAAAGCAACAAACGCCAGTCACAGCAGAAGAGGGGCTCTGCACGCCGACTGAAGGCAGGATAGGCCTGGACATGGCCTCACCACAGCGGGGTAGCCCCATGACTGCGACTGAGCGGCGAGGCGGCCGGCGGGACGCTACGTGCGCGGGGGTGAAAGTGAAGGTCGAACGGCACACGCTGGCTTCAAGCTGTGCGAAGGACGCCTTGGAGCCCCCCGCATGGGCCT
>NW_009926655.1:0-9713 GCF_000696875.1 Nestor notabilis
AATAACATTGTCTTTTTATAACTCAGAGAATCGCCTCCAAACTACCTGTTGGTTTCCTAAGAAATCCACCTATTCCTGGTATAATATATAGCTCTGATGGTTTTGGTTTTTGCTTTCCCTCTGCTCTCTGTTCATAAATAAAGTCAACAGGCTATTTTTTAACTTCTGGGAAAACATGTGCATTCTGCTGCTCTCCTTTCTTGCTGTGTTCTTCTTTATTTCCATTTTTTTTACCAAACTATTTACTCCACAACAGCTATCTTGCTATTCTTTTCTCTTTTACCAGTTAAACCAGTATCCAGTGGAGAGGGAAACCAGAGAAGTCAAATTTCTTCTTCACTTATCACCTTTCTTACCCTTGGTTAACAGCTTGCCTGAATCATTGGCCTGGTTGTGAAATGGTGCTGGTAGACTCACAAAGTGCCTCCAGCAGCTCCAGTTGCATCTGCCCAATGACACTGGGGAGATAAGGGGAGTAGCATGCAATCTGTCTGAAACACAGATACCCCCAAGACATCAGCTATTTCTTTCTTTTTGCTGTTTTGGGAGCTGTGAAGGATAAGGGATAGTTTAGATTTGCAATTAAAATGAAGGGAGGAAGATCAACAAAGAATCTGGGATCTGTAGTGATGATGCTGTTGCAGTCTTAATTGGATCCTTGCAATTTCAGGAAGAGGAAACTGCATTTTGAGCTCCAAAATCTGAGCAGACAGATGTCCCCTATGCTGTAGTACCTAGTATCACCCCCTACTGTGCTGGCTTGGCTACCTCTTGACCCTGTCATAGAATCATAGAATGGCTATGGTTGGAAAGGACCTTAAAATCACCTAGTTTCAACCGCTCTGCCATGGGCAGGGGCACCTTCCACTAGACCAGCTTGCTCAAAGCCTCATCCAACCTGGCCTTGAATACTGCCAGGGATGGGGCAGCCACAGCTTCTCTGGGCAACCTGTGCCAGCGCCTCACCACCCTCGTACCAAAGAACTTCTTCCTTATATCCAACCTAAGTCTCTCCTATTTAAGTTTGAACCCATTACCGCTTGTCCTATCACTACAGTCTAGTCAGGTCTGTTCTCCCTGCCACTGTCTTTCCATGCAGGTGAGCAAGCACAGGATGCACCAAGGAGCAGGGGCTGCCTCCTCCAGTGTACCTGCCTAATCAATCTGCAAGTGCAGCTTCACATGGGGGAATGTGGCCTTGCATTGGCAAAGATTGAATCACTGGAAATGAAAAGAACTGGCTTGTAATTGTGGGAAAAGCACCTTATGGGAAAAGAAGTTAACTCACACAGCACTGTAGTCAAGTCAAGTTCAAATGAACACAAAAAAAAATGTTATCTAGGAAAGTATCAGCTGCAGGTGGTCCACTGATGAATTACCCATGATAAACCAATAGGTTCTTAAACGTCACTGCCTTTCTCTGCTTTAAAGAGAAATTATGGTTAATTTTTGTGAGCCGAAGTATTTCTACTCTGTATTTCCAACCCCTTTGTGATGCAGCTGTGTGCTTGCACAGGTAGCAAAGTTTTCCAGCTTCCCTGGTGGCCCAGGACTTCTCCAGCCTTTCCTCTCCTGTCTCTTTCCTCTTCTCCCTGTTTTGGAAATCACACAAATTGCCATGTGCAATAATCCATTGCCCTTCTTCCAGTGTGCCACAGAATTAAAGACATGCAGATTTGCTGTGTACATTGCCTCTGAGGGCTTGCTATATATAGTTAAACATAGTAGCTACACTGCTGTGCACAGTGCAAGCCACAGACTATGCAGTCCCAGCAGAGAATGACAGACGATGGTTCTTGCCAGGTCTTTACATCAGAGGTAGAGGAGGGAAATTCATTCCCTTTTACACACACACCCATACACACCCTTGCATATGGACACAAATGCTTTCAAGCTCCTTTTCTGTTTGGGGTTAAGACTATATTTCCATGAATATTTCTTCTGCTGGAGCTGTGTTTTCAAGTGAAAGTATTAAACGTAAAGTGAATGTTTTTGTTTAAAAACACAGCCATTTTCAACAGAGCGTACTCTGGCTTTGGGTTGGTGCAAACTAAGCAGTCATGAAGATACTCAAGTTCTCCACATTTAAAAAAAAATAAGAATTAAAATCTGGATTTTCTGAAGAACTCTGGGAGGAGCATTGACAGCAGGCAGTGTTGCTGCCTTACGGCACTAGCTATCTGGGAAAGAGGGCAGACCTTACAGGAGAATGTTATATGTGCTGTGCCACAACATATAACTCTGAAAATTGTTAACAAAATCAATCCTGAAATTAAGCAAGACAAGCATCTTTTCCGGGTGCATTTCTGGTGTGCACAAGAGGCATGCTGCAAGGGCGTTCCCCTTGAATTGGATTATCCTGAGCATGTATTGCTGTTCCAGGTCAATGCAGTCACCATCGATGGGATCACTCCTCTGTTTAATGCTTGCTGCAGTGGCAGCGTGGCCTGTGTCAACATGCTGCTTGAATTTGGAGCCAAGCCACAGCTCAGGAACCACCTTCCTTCACCCATTCATGAAGCGGTCAAGAGAGGTAACATTCAGGCTCTGAGTGAAACTAACAATATCTGAGGAATACATCTTTTATTGATGTTAAAATATTTTAAAAAACCCCAACTTGTCTGTACTGGTGCAGATGAATAGGCTTGGCTTATTCCCAGCTCTTGTGCCTCAGTGTTTGTATTGGGGTGTATTCTGCTCTGCAGAACTCCAGAGTCACAGCTCCTCTTCTTTCCACAGGTCACAGGGAGTGCATGGAGATCCTTCTGGCCCATGAAGTTGACATTGACCAAGAAGACCCGCAGCATGGGACCCCCCTCTATGTGGCTTGCACATACCAGAGGACAGACTGCGTCAAGAAGCTTTTGGAGCTAGGTACACCTGGAAAAGGGGACAGAGGACAGCTGTGGTGGTGTGAGCCAGTGCTGCTGGTCTCTCCAGGCTGCCTCTCCACTGCAATCATTGTGGGTTATTCCCACAAAACGTGTTTGGGAGCCTCATTTCAGTCTCCCAAATGAGGCTGTGAGTCTCATTTCAGGCTATTAAAAATTTCACCTACATTCCTGAAGAATTTATCATTTCCTCAGGAAAGAAAGCCCTAATTACAGAGACCTCTCAGAGACTGTCTGAATGTGAAAATAGAATACTTTTAGTTTTCTAGAATGATAACACAAAGCATGGGCAATGCTGGCTAATACTAGTGACCAGAATCAACTTGTGATTATGATAAACTGCCATGCTAAGCACTTCTCAGTGGATGATGAAGACAGCAGTAAAGCTGTTTGAAAGAATAATCACTGCAGGTCCAGGCAAAGTCTATGAGCTAGCATAAATTTTTGCTGTCAGTGTACATTAGCTGACCTGCTCAAAGTGGGGCCCCTCCTAATGCCTGCGGAGCCTAGGGCAAGCATGTCACTTTCTGTGCTCCCAGAGTTATTAAAATTAGATACCTAAAGGGTTCCTCCCTCCTCAATAATTAACTTAACATAACCCATGGTAGATTTTATGTTTTTAACAAATTTACAGAGCATATGGTAGTCTTTGAACATCCATTGGGTTGAAGGTTAAACTGCTCAGTCCTGTCTATCGCAGACAGGGTTTGGTGGCTCAGAGGACTTTTACACAGCAGGTATTTGACCTGCTAAGTTTTGCACTGCTTCTATTGAAAGAAATGAAGGAGGTCTGTGTGCCATCCATCCCCTTCAGTTATTGAGGCTACAGGTGGAAACCAGCCCGTGTGATGTGGGTTCAGACAGTCCCTCCTGCCTCCCAGATCTAACCACACTCTTGTTCACTCAAGGAGCCAATGTTAACATGGGGAAGCGATTAGACACCCCACTCCACGCAGCAGCAAGGAAATCCAATGTAGAGGTAGTCGTCTTGCTGACAGACTATGGTGCTAACCCAAAATGCAGAAATGCTGAACTCAAATGTGCCCTGGATCTTGCCGTACCCAACAGCAAAGTGGAGCAGGCACTTTTGCTTCGGGAAGGTAATGGTTTACTTTCTTCTTTCTTTTTTTTTTTAAAGCAGAACAGCATTTGTTTATTTTACCTAAGTACATTTTCTTGACTGTTTTTATAAGTGATGCTCTATATAAGTTATCTTGTTTTCTCTACCTATTTCAATTCTGCAGCACATGACACAGAAATGAGTGAGATATCTCCATTTTGCTGCTAGATCTGCCACCAAGTGTTAGGGTTTCATTGGGTAAATTGGTCAGTTTTTCCATGCTTTTCTTTTTCTGTCTTCTGAGGCAAAATTATATGTATTTACCTATCGGGACTCTAAGGATTAAAAACTGCCATGAGAGTTTATTCATAGATAATGTGTCCCTGCCCATGGCAAGAGGTTTGGAACTAGATGACCTTAAGGTCCTTTCCAACCCTAACTATTCTATGATTCTATAATTCTATGATAACATTTTAGTACCACCATCTTCTGTTCAACCTAACACCATTGCTCAGTGTCCTGCTTCCTGCAGAAAAGGCAACATGAACGTGTGTGCCTTCAGTTGCCAGGAGAAAACAAAGCTATTTGCCCGGTTGGTTATTCAGCTTCACATCACAGAGCTCTTCCATGTGGTTCAATGGGCTGCAACACGAGCACAAACCAGCAGTGCTTCTTGCAGATTACTTTCAGCCTCCTTAAAATTGTTTTTCCAGTCTACTGGAAGAAACTTCTGAGCATAAATGAATCTAGATCTTCTTGTGTCATTTTCACCTGTACCACATACAGCCAGAACTTGACGCATTCAATAGCAATATCCCTGGGATATGGACATGCTGAATTAAGTCCCCCCTTTCCTCTAGCCTCTCTGTTTCCCAGCTCACTGGTACCCTGTTAGATGATCTATGACCCCCTGGGACTTAGTCAACATGGAAGGTGAATGGTGCTCCCCTATGCAGGCAGCTTGCCACCTTTCTGAGCCTACTCGCTCCCCACCAAAGAGCAAAGCATGATGTGCATGGAGAACCCACTTCCAGCTGCAAAATAGCTCTTAGATGGTAAATTAATACTGTCAGTGTTGCACATAGGCTTTGTTCCGGCTGTCTGCACACAGGTGGGCTTTAAGGAGGAAATGAAACATTGGCTTAATATCTTCTGCCCTACTCCCTTTCCCTGTGGCTTTTCATGCAGAGCTTTAATTTGTCATGTCTAAAGCCTTCTGGGAGGACTTGTGCTTGAATGCTTTTCACCTCTTGTGACTTCTGTCCCTGCATCTGAGATGTTCAGGGCTCAGCAGTGGCAGGCTGTGTGAGCAAAGGCAGAGCTCCAGTTGACCTGTGTGAACAAGAGTTAGTGTAGGCAAAGAAATATCCCAGTATTAATAACTTTCTCTTCATGAACTTTCTTTTTGATTTCCCCTTTCAGGTTGTCACCCTCTCCTCCCTTACAGCCAGGGGGACTATAGTGGCACGTCAGCTCCTGCTGGCTCTTCACTTTTCAGAAATTCAGTTCCCTCATTTTTCTTACCTGTCCCTTCAGTTCCTCTGTCAGATACTTTGCAGATCTAACATCTGCGACTGCCCTTTTCCAGTACTTCTGTGTTTTTTGAGGTCCTTCTGTTTGAAATTAGCATCCCCAGGTTGAAGAGTTTTCCTTCTACCCCCTGACTTCTATGAATTTCTGCTCAGAGGGAGCATTATCAGTCTGTTTAAGCTCCTAAATTTTCCAGTAGTAAAAGCACTGGTTACCTGGAAGATGTAAGGACTGGCTTTTAAGCACACATCTCTACCCATTGCTTGCCAGATACTGCTGCGATCACTACTATTTGGCCAGAAACTGGAGGGGCAGGGCTGAGATAGGGCTCAAAAGCTGAGCATGTCTGAGCAGGAGTAAAGGTTCAACCTGGAGCAGCTCCAGCAAGAGGAAAGCAAAAGAGAGGCAGGGACACATTCACTAGCAAGTTGCATTTGCACATGCAAGCATGAAGCTGCAGAAGCAATGGAACCTCATTTCCAGTGTTTTTGCACCTGCTGTGCCCCTCACCTGACCCGTGGTGGGCTAGGGGCATCTGCCTGGTCACCCCATGGGGAAGCCACCAGGGCAGCACTGCTGCTCAGACTGGCCTCACTGTGGGCTCAGTAAGTCCTCCGACGGTTTCCCTACCAGTGGACTCTCCAATGTTTAACAAGAGTTTTTCACATGCAGCAACCTTTACCCCAAAGCAAGGGAAGGGTGAAATGACCTCTCATCCATTATTTAGCTATTAATGAATTTATTTATTTATTTATTTATTTAATTTTATTTTATTTATTTATTTATTTATTTATTTAAACCTTGATGTCTTTTTGCACAAAACTTTTGGAGACTTTCTATCTTTGACATGTTTTTCTTTCAGTCAGATTTAATTAAAATTGGATGACATAGTAAGAAATTATTTTGAGGAACACTGATAGACTGACAGACATACATAAATATTCTGAGACAGTGTGGTCACGTGAAAAGACTAAGCTGCAGTTACTATTTGTGGAGGTACCTGCTGAGACATCAGGAGCTGATGTCTCTCTATATATGAACAACTAACTGCATTTGCCACGTCCACCCAATTACGGATGGTCTACACTGAGCACCTCTGTAGCTCTCCGTAATCACTCTTGCCTTTATTCTTACGCCACCACTGGGAGTTTTCTTATATCCTGAGTAAGGGCTATGCACTCTGGAGCTCTCTCTGCAGCGCAGACACTTTTATGGTATTATAAGTTTTTGGTCAAGAAAAGATGCAGAAGAGCCTAGCCATGCATGCAGAAAGAGGTTTTTAGTGCTCGTATTTTTCAAGTCACTAAACCAACTTTGACAACAGATATTAAATATGAACAATAATATATTTAGCTCTCCCTGACTTCAGCAAATCATTGTGTAGTGTTTAATATGATTTGCAAATCTTGCTGGTGTTTGTTGCTTTCTGACTTATACTGATGGTGAGGTTGGGGGTTCTTGTTCTTTCCTTTTTTCCCCCCAGGTCCTGCAAGCCTTGCCCAGCTGTGCCGGCTGTGTATCAGAAAACATCTGGGTCGGTCATGTCTATATGCAGTCCGCAAGCTGCACCTGCCTGAGCCACTTGAGAACTTTCTCCTTTATCGATAAGTCTGCGGCTGTCTTTACACTGGAAAAGAAAGAGGAACAAATGGTTGTTTACTCCAAAATTATTATATCTAAGCAAAAAAACCCAAAGACATCATTTATTGTCTACTGTGGATACCAAACATCAGCTGCTGCATGACAGTACTAATTGAAAACACCTTTTCACAGATGGAATGATATGGAGACGGTTCCCTCACAGTCTATTGCCACATCCACTTATGCCAGCCCAAGAAGCTGTAGTACCTGAACAGCTCACTTGACGTGTGTTTGTAGATGCACATGCACACATCAACTCGCAGATAGAGGTTTCCCCTGCATTTAGTGCTATATTTATTCATGTAGTATCTGTGCAGCTTCTTCCTCTTGTCTATCCAATCTCACTGTCAAAATTGAGGTAGTTGCTGTTATTCTTCCACTAGTGAGAGAAGGAAAGCCCACAGTGCCCAACATTTGCCATATATAATATATTGCACATCTTTTCTTGGCTTTGACTTCACATTCTGACATCTTTTTCATATAATCTACTGGAGTTGTAGCAACTTCCAGCAGGCTGTGGCTATTCAACCACTGTAGATCCACTTGCCTGGAGCCCAGCTGCCTGCAGCACTAATATATCTTGTCCTCTGAAGTGCAAGAGATGTTACCAAATCAAGTGTGGGTCTTTGAAATAAGCCCACAAAATGTGTGAAAGTCTTAAAAAACCCTTCATCTCTTCTAAAAATATCCCTCCAATGCTCTGGATTATGTTCTGGCTGTGTTTATTCATTACATGAATAATATTTCCTGCTTAATTCAAGGACAGAACTGCAAATGTTTTCATAAGCACTATAGGTCAGCTTCCAGTGTCTGTCCTTGGCAAGACTTAAAGAAAAGCAAGGGGATGATGTGCTGCTCTTTCAGGCTTTCCATGCTTTGACATTTCTCAAGTCCTCAGACTGTAGAGCAGGACAGAAGCAGGGCCTCTAGGGATGGCTGTGCATCACCCAAATGTTGTCCTTGTTGGATATTGCTCACCAAGCTTGTCTGCTTCTTCGTCCCCTAGAATCATTGTTTCTATGATTCTACTCTAGAGTATTTCACTACCTCCCTAGGAGAAGGAATTTTTAGAGTGTTCTGACTTTGCCTGTTGTGGTATTAGTTTGTGTCATCAAGGTTAGTAGCCTGGACACAGTAGAGCTAAAAATGTATACCTCTTTGAGGTGGAAAACATGGGATCAAGTGACTGGTGCAATGCCTGTGTGTTTCTGTAAAGGTTTGCTCATTTCTCCTGTGGTGTTGTGAGGGCAGAAATGTTTCTTCAGACCTGAGTATTCATAAAATTATTCTATGAGACAGGTCATGGTGTTTCACTAATTGTAGTAAAAGGGAAGTAGAGTTAAAACGAGAATCTGACTCCACTTAGCTCAACTTCACAGGTCCAAGAGGCTGATGACATGTTTTCAGGCTATGAGATGTAGTGATTTCATTATGAATTAGTATGCATGCTGGTACCAATTTTCACTGCCCATACATCTTAAGCCAGGGAAAATTGGGCTGCTGGAGCCTGAATATGGGTCTGGATTCCAGCAGCCTTTTAGCTCCTGTCCTTGCTTCAGCAGCAGCCGCCTCTCTGTTTCGATGAGGAGATTAATCTCTAAATTTCCCATGAAAGCTTCCCTCTCTGAGAGGTAGGTCTAACATTTCCTGTATTTTCTTATTATTAATTCAACACAAGTAAGATAAACTGTGCTCCCAGAAGTTCATGAGACTGGACCTACAATGTTACAGCCAAAAATGAGTGTAGTTTTCAGCCTGTGTTTGCACATATTGAATGCTATCTGATGGCAAGAGCTATTGCCCATAAAGTTGTCAGTGACATGAATGACCTTATATAGCACAGTATATCATGAATCTCAGGGATTTGAACACTAAATTCTCAAGTGCCTCTGAAAATCAAATACTATCAAGAAAGAAATGTCTATATTAACCTGATGTCAGCAGATCTCTCTCAGTCTTATCTTTACTGCCAGCTCACCTGCTCTGTTTATAAGGTGGCAGTCAGGACACCATCCTCTATCTAGATATAGAGACAAAGGCTCAGCTGTGTGGGTTGTCAGACTTGCATTGCAATCAAAAGAGCTAAAGCAATTTATGTGATCTATTTCAGAATTTGTAATACTGAACTGATTTCCTACTGCGATATCAGTGAAAGGAGTATTTCACTTGCAGAGGAATTTAAATTGAAAAAATGTATCTCTGTTAAGGAAATGCAAAGTCTGTTCAGCCTCTCAGAAAGGTTTATGTTAAGAAGCAGCAGAAGCTGACATATATTTATTGCTGATATTAGCTTCCCATCAAAAAATCACCTCACCTTTGCTTCCTCCTGGAGACATCATTCTTCCTGAAATTCTGTGTATCAGACCATCTGGGGGGAAGAGAGCCATAATAAATCAGAAGACAAGCTCAGAAGTCCTGATGTTAAGAAATTTCATCAGAAACTTTACCCAGACTTTCTTGCTCTATTTTAAAAGATTATGTTACCCATTTCATTCTCATTGACTGCTTTGTGT
The DNA here is from genome assembly GCF_000696875.1 of Nestor notabilis. NCBI lineage: Eukaryota > Metazoa > Chordata > Aves > Psittaciformes > Psittacidae > Nestor > Nestor notabilis. Next base: position 9,636 of record NW_009926655.1, read on the forward strand.
TGTAACAGTGCAAGGAAATACTAGTGAGGAAATAACTGGAGGAAGTATCTCATTTTTTTGCAGCTATGCCATAGGGAA
>NW_009926655.1:9744-58287 GCF_000696875.1 Nestor notabilis
TTTTCTAGGACACTTCTGATTCTTGTTGGTGATTTTTAAGAATGAGTTTGAAAACCATCTCCCAGGTGTGGATGCATCTGCTTTTTCCCATGAGGGAGAAGGGCCACCTAAACTCACAAGGTCTCTTTCCTTCAAAACAGGAGGTGTCTTCTCAGTCATTCTAAGATCATTGACAGAAACCAATTGTTTGGTTAAAATATGGCTGGGCTTTTTTGCTGGAAAGACAGACATTTTTCTGTGCTGTAATGTCCACTGCTATACCATATCCCTGGCAGTTTATCTCCAACAACTGCCACTACTATCCACTTCAGTGAAAAGTGCTGCACACCTCAACAGGAACGATTACACAATATGTTGGCTATTGGAAAAGTTTTTCTAAACCATGAACACTTACTCATTCTGAGTACAAACACTGACTTGCAGTATAAAGCACAAGCTTGGGGTATGGATGCTCTCTAGCCATGAAGTCCCTGATCCTGAGTGTATTTTGCAAGAGTGACTTAAACAGGTTACTGACCTGCAATGTACACCCAAAAGACTTCCTTTTATTGATCTCAATCTGTTGGGCCACTTTTCAGTTTTCTTATCCATTTATTACAAGAGATCCAGTGTGGGTGCAGAAATGCCAGTGATGAGGACCTCATAAATGTGAACCTCATCAGATGCTGACTTCAAGCCATCATTCATTATTCAGTGTGTCTATGACTGCTCATGATCAGAGCAAAACAAAATTAAATGGGCTTTGTATCAGCCCTGTCTTTATCTTTAAAATAAGCAGTCTTCGTATCAATTTTCTTTCTGCCAGTAGATGCATTCCCGTGTCTCCAAACATCTTTGCAATCCTTTGTTTTTCTTCCTGCTATATCTTTTCTCACACCAGTAAGCTGTTGTTTATAGGCGTGTTTTTACTGATCAGCTTTCTCCTGAATTCACATATTTCTTCTCTGTCACTAAGAAAATGGTTTTTAGTTTCTTTGTTTTTCTTCCTGCTATATCTTTTCTCACACCAGTAAGCTCTTGTTCATAGGCATGTTTTTCCTGATCAGCTTTCTCCTGAATTCACATATTTCTTCTCTGTCACTAAGAAAATGGGTTTTAGTTTCCTCCTTGAGAAGTCTAATTCTTCATCAGCAGGCATGTTAGTGAGGCTCAGCCTCCCTCCTTGTTGGATGTATTATTTCCCTTGCTTACCTTACTGCCGTATTGGGTCATCCCTCGCCTCCCCTTCCAAACGTGCACATTTCAGCCCTCTCTGCATTCTGGCTAATGGGCCACCTGCTTAGGGACATACAACAGTGAAAATAAACACACCAACACTTTTTGAAAGGGTTTAATGAACAATGTTTCTCACAGTAGGTAGGAAAAGTCACATTCTAAGTTGGTCCCTAAAAGATGTCTGTTTTGATCTCCTGACCAACCTGCTGGGTTCAAGATGACTTCTGTCTCTTACAGCGCAACTCTGCTTTATTAGCATTTAACAACCCTCCATCCTCTCGAGGACACAGCGTTTCACAGCAGATGTGCTAGTCTCTGATTTTTTGTCTGTCTGGTTGAATCTCCCAGTCACAAAGTGAAATTTAAAAAGCGGGGAAAATGCCGAGCTGCTGAAACTCGTGGTTATGCTGTAGGAGCTGAAGTTCCTCACATCTGCCTCGAGATGCCAGCATCCCACCTTCCTGGGCAGATGCAGTCTCTGGGGGAGGCTGTTTATCCATCCGTGTGCTCCATCTTCTTGTGATGGGACATGCCTGTGCAATTTTGTGCAGCAGGACCAGAAACTCATGTCCTCCAGGCTGTGTTTTCCCCTCAGGGAACTCAAGCCTGGTCAACATCCACTTCATGGCATATAGGATTCTTCTTACCACCCATTGTAGAAATTAGTGTTGTGCTGTGCCTGTGCAAATCCTTGCAAAGGGGTGAATGTCCCCTCCATGCCACTCTCTGCCCTCCACTTGCAGTGCGCTCTGTGGGGCAGTAGGCACAGGGTCTGTCCAACACATTTCTGTCCCAAACCTGAGCACTGTCTCCTGCAGCACAACTCAGCTGCTGGTATTTAACAACCTTCCAGTCCCTATTGGATTGAAAATACTGGTGGTGTGTCCCAGCAGGGCATTAGGGCAAGTCTGATAATAATGAAGATGAAATACATTCACTCATTCTTAATTGAAAAATTGGGCTGACCTGTATGCTGAGCTGGCAATTCATGATGCCTTTGTGATTTTTTTTTTGGAAATTAATCTTTTCCACATGCCAATTGCTCCTCATTGTAGTTTGGTTGTTTGGTTTTTTTTAATGTTCTGTGAGAGATGTATAATATGTTAATGTAAAATACAGATTATTCCACACGGATTTTCTGATTTGTTTTCTGTTTCATAAAAGTTCCTTTATCCTTACATTTTATACCGTTTGTAGAAACTCATGATGAACATTGCAAGCAAAAGGAATTGTGGAAGAAAGCGTAATTTACATATCCAGTTGAGAATAATGTCTGTAAGGGGGGAGAGAGATGAATCAGCAGAGCATGTCATTCTATCGGTTTATTTAACAAGTCAGTCAAAGCAACACATCGGCCAGCAAAACATTGCAACTAATATATGTATTTACTAGTAATAGATAAAGTTGCACATGTGTGAAAGACTTTAAACATATTTTTCAGCTGCCAGAGGCACGTCCTTTGCTTATTATTTGTATCTCATTATCCTGCAAAGAGATGCTTGCTTCTAACAGTTTCAGAAGGTGAGTTCCAGCTGTCTCTAAGATGAGATGTGTATAAAGAAACTTTGGCTTTGTGGCCCAGGAGTTTTGTGCCTTTCATCACTGTGTAACTGTCAAAGACCACTCATCCCCAAATATTCCAGAATAGCTGCTAATTAATGAGTGTGACAATTTGGGTTTGCTACATGTGCTTTCAGGGTCACTACAGATTTACAGCAAGGCATATGCATGAAATCCTGAATACGTGCAGTGAGAGAGGAACAGATATTTTGGGTTGGGGTTTTCCAAGACTGAAATGAAAACTTTCCTCTAAAACAATGCCAACAGCTTGTTTCCACAAACAGGTTCCCACAGGATTTGGTGTGGGGAGGGCAGGAAATTTCACCCTGAGCCTGGCACTGTTTTTTTTTTTCTTGAAGTGCTTTACAGTTCTGTCCCTAAAGCACTCTCCTTCCATTCACTGCAAGCAGCCACAGTAACAAGGTACCACAGCTGCTCTGCTGGAGGGACAGCAGCTTTTTGACATTTATTAAAGACTTTTAGCTGAAACAATTCACTTTGTGAAGAAAATGTCCCTGTCTGCTACTCACCTATTGCAAATGGATGAGAAATACCCAGGCTTTACACGCTTGCAGCAGCTTGAGGAAGAAATACGGTTTTGTCACTGACCATGAAATCACTTGTTAGGGATTTTTTTTTCTTTGTTTTTTTTTGGATGTGTCTCAGGCATGGCACCTAAAAAGGCTCATCCTTGTGGCAAACTTTGTCTTTGTTAAAAAATGACAAGCTGATCGCAATGGTTGCTGCGGATCTTCAGATGACTGCCACAGTGTTGTCATGAGGAGACACAATGAGAAAATAATATCTGGGTGCAACCCTCTCACCTTTTAAAGATGGGGAATGATTGAGAGAACACTTATTTTGTGGTCTACAGCTGCAGGCAGCTTCCAGGTCTCCTCTGAAGAGAGCAAGTACATGAAGAACATGAAGAAGCAGTCTGAGCGGATGCGCAGGTGGGAAGGATGCAGGAGCGTGTGGGTCTGTCCCTCCTGCCTCCCTGCACCCCTGCCAGGGTGAGAGCTGGGTGCAAACCTTTTCCTCACCACCACCAGTCAAAGGGCAGTGAGGGTCCCAGGGAGGCTCCATCATTTCTGGTCTGGGACACAGGGGATGATCCCAGGACCCGATGTGGGGTGGCCCACGTGCCTTGAGAGAGGTCAGCTGGAGCCTTGTGTGCACAGGGAGTGTCCCCACAGCCAGGTGAAGAGGAGGGCTGGGCGGTCCTGCCACACACTTTGGTCTTTACATTTCAGCTACAGGTAAGATTTGCACTCTGAATATCGGTTTCCAGAGGTGGTTTCCCTTTTTCCCTTCTTTCTCAACATCAGATACTCAGCTAAGTGGCCAGGCTGGAGGGTTGGTAACCAGGACAAGCTTGTATGCTTATCACTGTGCTCAGACCATAATCCTTTAGGAAAGGAAACTTATTTCTACACTATCAGCATTGTGAATCAGCATCCGTTAGCTGTTTCAGAGGATTTCCAGCCTCATGCAAAACAAAAGCCAAGCTGTGCTTGGGGACAGCAAAGGAAACATCTACCAAGGCATACTATTGATGTAGATGGCTGCTTATTGCAGTCCCAACTTTGCATAAAGTATGGATAGCTCCTGATCTGGGTAGCTAATCTGTCCAATACCGGGTGTGTGGATTTCTTACGACTGAAGATCATGTTAGGAACAGTTCAGATCCTATGGGCTTGATAATAGGCTATTCCATAAGGCCTCTTCTCCACAGCACTGCATGCCATCTTCTGGGAGCAGGGCACGGTAGGTACGTTGTTCAGGACAGCCTAGTAATTTCACCCATTTTAGTAATTTGCTAATAATCTTTGCCAAAAGAAAATGAGAACACCTGCTATGCCAGGGAGCAGAAACAGATGCAAAGTTTGGGGATATTTTCCTCTGTCTGCCTTATTTCCCAAGCAGTTGAGCTGGCAGTGTAGCTTTCTGCAGGCCATTTTTTGAAGCCAACAAAAATCCCTGTTCAGGACAAGTGTTTAAGGGGTCACAGGCTAATTTTTGTGCAAGCCCACAAATTGCATTTTATAGTAGTGACAAGGCGTTGGTAACTTTTCCCACGGGGAAGTCCCAAGAGGCCATGGCTGTGAGAACAGCTGGAGCATCGCGCTCCCATCGCAGGCAGAACTGTGAAAAGATACATCACATGAGGGCCATTTCTAGAGGTAAGATCCATCAAGGTCTGGAAAGCAGCCCATGAGTGTGGATGGAAGAGCTGTTTGCAGTGCAACATGCTAAAAGAACAGGGAACATCTAATGCCAGTGAAAATGGGGAAGAGAAGCACCAGAGCAGAGAAGCCCCTTAATTAGATACCTCCATCCCATAAGCCTTTTATCACCCTCCCGTTTGCCTTTCCTATACTCCTCAGCTGTTACTGCTGTTGCCTCCTGCGCTGATAGACAATGGGAAGAGAGAACAACTAAGGGGACTCATGGAAATTTGCTTGGTTTGGTAAAAACCATCACAGGCCTTTGGGCTTGGGAAGGTGATGCATTTGCTGGAGGTGCACATAATAGAGAATGTGCTCTTAATGAGACCAGCTACCATGGGTGCTGCTTAGCAGGGCCAACTCAGCTGACTTCTGTGGTGCTGAGCTTGCTTGTGGTACACTTGGGTTTTCTATATGCTGGTCTAATCACTGGGATTGGTAGAAAACTATAATTAGTGGTTTTTTGTTAATGGAAGTTGTTTTTCTGACAAAATTAATATCATCATGGAAATTGGTTTGCTTTCTTCAGAAATGGCTATTTTATGCTGGAAAGGTTGGGAACAAAAAAGGTTTGCCAGCAACCTAAAGAATTCCCACTGTTTTTCAAAACTAATAATGAGAAGTTAGAAAAGAGGAGGAAAGAGAAACTGAAATCTGCTTGATGCCTGTATTTGGGTTTCACTTGTATGTGGTATTAGGCGAGACTACCTTACAGTTAGCCAAAACCTAGGAGACTGTGGTAAAAACTACCAAAGCTCTCAAGTACGAGGTTTAGGGGTTTGCTGCAGTTATACCTACTATCTGTTTACTGGTGTGTATTTCTTTTCACCCCACTAGTAACTTGCAAGTGTTGACAAACCATGATTACAATCCATGAGACAGGAAAAAAAAAAAACACAAATCCAAGAAAAGCTTGGAATTGTAATGATTTGAGAAAAAAAGAAAAAAAACACAACAAAAAAATTTCAGGGTCTGTATTCTTTTTGTATGGACCACAGTGTATAAGTCTTAAAGCCAGTTCAGAAAGCAGTATCAAGATTTATTTTATAGCATATGAAGATGCTTGTGCAGGTGTTCACTGAGACACATCTGGCACCAGATAGTGAAAAACATAGTGTTGTTGCTCTTTTCTCTGTGAGGAGGATGCCCCTAATCCCCTATCTGCCACAAAGAAAATACAAGAAACTTGTGTGCAAGCTCTCATGCTGAATTTGTCCTGCTCCCTGAGAAATCTTGATGCTTCTGTATATCTGCACTGAGTTAAAACCCAGATCCAGGTGCTACTGACAGCAAGAATTGTTTGCTACTTCTTTCAGGGTTTGTTTGCTTTGATTCAGAGACTCCCTTGTTAGGTAAAACTGCCAACCTGCATAAGGAAACAACAGTTACTTGCAGAAGTCTGTCTGGTCCCCAGTCAGGTGGGTGGGATGTTTGCAAAATGAAGTTTCTGCAAGGGTGAGAGGAAAGGAAAATGAAAACATTGCATGCTCAGAACAATTAAAAGAAAAGCCTCTGGAGGAGAGACTTGATTTGAGGAAAGGAAATTAGGGATACAAGAACTGAAGAACACTACAAATTTCTCCAAAGGAGAACTTCTTTACTTTGGTTCTGCTCAAAGATTTCACAGCAGCTTTCCAAAGAAAACCCAGGTACCTCCAGAAAAGACTCCAGTGATTTAGTATTCCTGCAGACAAGCTGTGGCAGATTTAACTGCTGTGATTTAAAACATGGCTCTCCCAGAATTTTGCCTTGCTCATTGGCTGGAAATTACTGCCTTAGAGGAGAATGTGACATGTGATAGTCTCTCAGGGCTCAAGTTTACAGGCTGGGGAAGAAAACTGCTTTTATGGGGTTTTGAACTAGCACAGTGGACTATGTATGAAGACAGTTGAAGCATCAGTTTGTGGCCAGCGCTGCCATCCCTTGTAAGGGTGTGGGTAATCTCTGCTGAAAGTGAGGAATGAGGGCAGGGGGCAACAGTTTAGACCACTGCAGCTAAATCTGCTGGAACTGTCTGTCAAAATCCTCCCCTCTGAGGTGCAGGTGCCCCAGAGTCAAGGTTTTGTGGTTCAGGAATTGGACAACGTTGGCCATCTGCTGGAGCGAAGATGTTTCACCCTGACCTGTTGCATCCAGAGGCTGTGTGGCACAAAGTCCAGAACACTGCTAACGGGTGGGCAGTCAGATCACTTGGCTGTGAATTTAGCCATACTTTTAAGGTGAGTCTCAGCTGATTGAACGTACACACCTACACTTCTGCTCATCATTTAGAGCTCCGTTTTAGAGTTGGTGAAGGCTGACTCTAAAGGGCCAGTGTGTGCCCTCTCAGAGCAAACATCTAAAATAGGTGACATGAATCACAGTCTTAAAATGTCCATTTCTCTTCGTTAGCTCTAAAGGAAATCTAAGAATTCTGCTTCTGGCTCTGAAGGTAAATTAAACAAACCCCACATTTTGTGTCTGATTTCCAAATATTTTCTTCAGTTCTGTGGTTTGCACCCTCAGAAACCAATGCTGGATTTGCATGCCAAGACAGATTTATCAGCAGTGCATTTTTACTGTTTGTAGCAATGTTTGTGCAAATAATAATAATATGTTATACTTTTTTAAAATATTTTCTAGGATGAATAACTGATATGCAAAATTTAAAAACTGATTAGCAAGTGGGAGAAAAAATGAAGATAGTAGAACATTTATTTGAATTATTTATAAAAAGTTAAAATTTTGAAGGAGAAAACAATGTTATTTTATTTATAAGATATGCTGCAAACAGAGAAACTAATATTGAGCACTGTAGATTCAGCTTTACTGTGCACTTATTTTGACTGTGGATGGTCACATTTGAATGATGATGAAGTGATTTCTGTAGCTAGCTCCATTTATGTAGAACTTAGGGATGTAGGTGCTATTTACATGGAAAATAGTACTGTAATGTCTAAAAGCTCTGGTGTGTCTCGGTGTTGTGTAAGCTGTTTCTGGTCCGCATTTGAAGTTGTGTGGTGTTTATCTCCAGATCCAGGTTGATGTTAAAACATGTTCCCTTGTAACTGGAGAATTTTCTGCTTGCTTCCAAAAATGATTTGCAAACTACTCTCTGATGTAGTCTCACTGCATATATGCAGTATATGGGCATCTGCAGTATAACTCAGGGGAGCACGATTCTTGGTCAGCAGAGAAGGTGGCTACACTCAGCTCTGATCACACCCCACACTTGCAAATTAGGTGAAGCAGAGCTTGGGCTCACGTTAAAGCAATATTTCAGGGCTTGAACTCTGAAGCTTCCTGGAGCTCACTGCTCAAGGGACCCATGCTTCATTGCCAATGTAGATATAACCAATAAGGCTTTAATCTTGGGAGATAATGGTATGTGTCTTAAAGGTTTTAGGAACCTCACATGCTGATTTCCTGGCTGCCCACACTGTTGTGGGGAAAATCACAGCAAAGAGAAAGGAATGCAATTTGTGTGATTGGGAAGAAAAGCAGCATGTCTTTCTTTTTGACTCTGTTCTCTGTGTTTCTAATTTAGCCTTTTTACTTGTGCTTTTACTACAAACTCAGCAGAGTTTAAAACTAAACCCCTTACAACTGTAGAAAGCACAAACCTTGTTAATGTGTGTGACGCAGAAAATTGCTGAAACATGAAATCTGGCAAAACAGAAAATAATGCTTTGAGGAGAAGGTGTGCATGTGCTGGAGAGGTGGTGGCAGACACCACAGGACAAAGACAAAACGTGGGGAAACCCAGGAACCTGCATTTTCACAAACTGCAAGAAAAATATTTGTGGACCCGTGATTGGAAAATAAAGTCTCAGTCATCATAGGTGAGGAGCACAAAAGCATTTCCAGAAATGGTAAAGCCTGGGAAATGCCACTGCAACTGCCAGTTGAAGAGAGAAAGCGTGAGCCAATGTTTCCTTCAGTTCTTTGGGATCAGCTTGTAAATCTGAGTAGACCAACTTGTCCCTTAATAAGTACAGAGGAAACTGCACTGTGTTGGCTAAGGCACTCACTTCTGATAGGTCCCTTAGCAGGTACTTTTCCTGCTCTCCCACCATGTGATGGGAGAAACTGGGTTTTAAAATAGTTGGGTAGACAATGTAATTTGGTTATATATGTGTACACACACCTGCACACACACATACACACAAATATACATACAATATCTGATATGTATGTACACATACATATACATATATGCAGAGAGAGAGAGTATGAAATTAATCCCTGACTTGGGCAGAGCTTCCTGCCCTATCTGAATTGTAATGGGCAAAGGGAGTTGTTCTGGCCTCCTCCTGTAATGTCCTAACCCTGGAAAGATTGTTGTGCAAGATCACAATGCAGATGGGTCAGGCAGGGCTTAGGGGAGATTTAACCATCCAGTTCCAGGGAAGGCAGAAGTTCTTTCAAATGGAGGTTTTACTCTGTTGTGTACACAGAGGTGAAAATCCTACTGATTACCTGAGTTTCTCACCTAATGGCTCAACACAGTCTATGCCTGTAGGCCCTTTAGGATGCAAAAATAGGGAAAGCTGTACTTTGAAATAAAAGTAGTGTACTTGTTTGAAGACTTTGTGTGAAAATTTGTTTAAACTTATGAATTTTTTGTAGATTTGAAGTAACTAGCTGTGATGTCATCTTACCTCATACTCTTAGCAGAAAGAGGAGAGACAGCTGAGTGCCTAATTTTGGATCGAATTGTTGCTGAGGCTATTAACACCTGAATAAATTGTTCTTGAACCAAAAAATGAGATGGCTACATCCCAGGTAATGGTCACTTTTCTCCAGTTTGTTAGCAGATAGGTAGGGTTTTGTAACTTAAGACATGTCCATGCTGGAACAAAGATGGGGGACTTATGACAGGAACTGAAGATGCTTTGACTGAGCAAAGACATCAGAACCAGCCCAGGGGACAGATATCTGGTTAGTTGGGATTATAGCATGATCCAAAGGAGAAATCATGCCCAAAGAGTGAAATTACAGAGTGTGGTTCTGTAGCCCTGAAAGGAGCCACAATTCCAAGGAATGGATGTGGCAACTGGATCCTGTGCTTGTTGTGGCTTCAAGCCCATCTCTGCCGCTCTGATGCTGCAGAAGACAAGTGTGATCAAATCAGAAACTCCTTTTGTGAACCTTGTGTCTATGTACACCCTGAGATACAAACACATGTGGACCAGGACACCAACAGTCCAGGATAAACATGCCTGTGGGCTACCACCCTGCTGAGGGGATCTTGGAGGCCCCCTTTCAGAAGGGGTGATGGAGGGCAAGGATATTTGCCCCTATGGAGAGGGCTGCAGGCTCACCAGCACCATTAGGTGCTCTGTATACCCTTACCAGGCTCCAGGAAGACATGGCTACAGCTCATCTGTCAAGGCAAAGGTTTATGTACACAACATGACCAAAATATGTGCAACCAAGAATAAACTATTCAATTACCCTAACAGTCAAGTAGGTGTCTTAGTCAAAGAACAAAATAGCCAAGATCTCCCTGTCTGTGGATGACCAGGAAGTAAGGAATTTCTGTCTTATTCCTCCCTCTTACTGTACTTGAGTTCAAAGCTCTTAGCTAATACTTCTTCACTTATAAACCTTATTATTGCATATTTAGATGCATATGCTGATTCCTTTCAGTGGTGGAATTGCTGCATGTTTGTAAATACTGCTAAAGATATGATCACACAAAAGATGTGGCAACCTAGCCATTAAACTCAAGCAATAGTAAAGGGGAAAATTGTTTTTCTGAACCTCATTTCACACATCAACCATCAAAACCAATATTTATACCACTTTTTTAATTTACACATTTGTCCCACAACTCTTTTAATGCAGAAATTTCGATGACTAAGGCACAGATGTAATTTCCAGTCAGACCAAAGTGTCAGCTTGCATCCAGTATATGAAGCCAAACCCAGGAGCCAGGAGGCGTTCAGAAGGGGGAATCTCAGATCTCCTGCATGTGATATAGATAGGAATAAAAATTAAACCAAGTTGCTTAGGCTCAGCTGAAGTAGGATCAGGATTAGCCCAGGATTAACAACTTTGTACCCCAAATACACAAACGCAAATTCTGCTGTGGTAGGCAGAAAAAAGTCCCACAATAACTTAATTTTTATTAACATGGTTTAGACTTATGCATGGAAGTTCTGCACTTACACAAAAATGGACAAATATTCAGGGACAGAAAAAGGATTTTGCGCTAGTAAATTATACTAATGTGGGAAAGAAAAAGGTGCAAATGGAGATGATCCGTGAGAACAGAATTTTTGTGAACAGACCCAGAGAAATGAAGCGGAAGCCCTCCTGACAAAACGTTGCCATTTGTTCACTGATAGGTTCATGATGGTTATTTTAGACAGAGAAATTTCTTGAAAATAAAAGGGCACTGCTTAGATACAAAACTCCTGATGTGACTGTGACTCAGTGAAATCGATTGAACTGGGAGGGAAGGAAATAAGCCTGTGCAGTGCTGTGATTTCCATGCCATGCAGACAGCACAGGGCCTCCAGTGGGAAGCGCAGCTCCCCAGACATGTGGTTTCAATATCTGTAGGGTATGCAGTGATCACTGCTGTAAAGCAGGCATTCGTCTCTCTGTTTCTTGCATACCATCAGGGCTTGGCAGATAAGAAGGGTGGTTTTGCACAGTGTACAGTGTCCAGGGAGGCGTGCAGAAAAGTTGCCTGCTAACATCTTGCTTGGGAGTGGTGCAGATCAGCGCGCGCTCGTATCTCTGCGGGTTTTCTTTGCAGATCCCCTGCAGGCAAAGTTTGCTTAACTAGTTGAACTGGCTCTTTCTGTCTTGTTTTTTTGGCAAACTAAGAATTTCCTTCCTGATAAAAACGGACGGCGGGCGCCCCGATTGGGTGCTGCATTGGAGAGGATGTGACATCAGGCACATCTCTCGCTTCGCTGGATCGCTGGCTGCCTACCAGGGCAGCCAGGGAGCTGCTTCATTAAATCCCAACCCAGGTACTCGAGTTTCTGCACAAAGTGCTGCCGGCACCACGTACTGGTCTGTTGCAAGGTCTGTTTGACTCCTGCATGGAAAGTCTGCTTAATAGATCACTCCCACCACTGGCGGCTTGCCGGGGCCGATGGAATTTGAACTCTCGAGACCGACCGCGAAGTGAAAAAAAAAGAAATTGAACACACGGGGCTGAGATGGACGATGAGGTAACAAATCAAAACGGCAGCAAACTGCAAGAAGCCAGAAGCCAGGCGTCTGCAATGTCTCTACCAAACCCACTCATGGGGGGTAAGTAGTGCTCCTGCCTTGCCACAAGACTTCACCTCTGACAGTGGCAGCAAAGGGCTGGGTCAGGCTACGGTGGTGTGCTGCTCCTGATGTTCTGTTTCTAGGGCAGGTCCACAGTCAGTGTCCCCATGCCCCCTTACTTAGATGGGATTTTAATGAGCTATTCCTATTCGATACTGAATGTTTAGCTGGTTTTAGTGTATCACAGAAAAAAAGTGTCTGATTCTGTACCACAGTTTGTGCAAGTGGAAACGAATGGAGCACTCAAACCACAGCACGCTGAAAAAGAAGTTGCAATGTGGCAGCTCAACACTGGCTCAGTTCCTCTTTTTTTTTTTTTTCTTTCTTTTCATTCCCTTCCTCCTTCCTTTCCTTTCTCCTTTTATTTTTTTCTTTTTCATTTTACTTTTTCTTTTTTTTCTTTTCCCCTTTAATCTCTTTTTTTTTTCCTTCCTTTTTTTTTTTCCCTTTCCTTTTCCTTTTCCCTATCCCTTTGTCTTCCTTTTACTTTTTTTTTTGGTTTGTTTAGTTTGGGGGTTTTTTATGCTTTTTTCTGTTTTTCTATTGTCTTTTTCTTTTACTTTCCCTTTATCCTTTATCCTTTTCCTTTTCTTGTTTTCTTTCAGGTGAGCAGACCCAAGTGTTGTTCCCCAGGCTGAGCCACGTGCCCTAGTGGGTTATTCTGCAATGGCCAGGGCATTGTGGTCAGTTGTGACCAATGCTGTTGTGGTCACCAGTGAAGAGTTATTTAGACAAATGGCCTCACTTCAATCATTGCTCTGTTGTCTGGCCCAGAGACATTGAAAATATTACATGGTGACAAAGGACAAGTAATTCAAATTCACATAACAGTTTAGCTGGATGTGTTCCCTGTAGTTCTGTTATCTGAGAAGCTGCTCCTTCAGCTCATTGAGTGCAGAAGGAATAAAGTAAATTAAGATAATGTGACTTTATACTCACTCCTTTCCTGGGCTGTTCAGGATGCTTCCACTCATACCTCATAGAAAATTAAGACCCTAAAACCACAATGCAAAGATGACCAGTATATCTGCTGTGTAGTCTGCTTCTCCTCGTGTGTGTCATGTACGTACATCCTGAGGCTGGAGTGGGAGCAAGGTTATTAACAGTATGAATTGAACCACGTCCACAGTGGAGATGAGCTCCAGCAAAATGGAGGCTGGAAGGAAGGGAGTCCACACACCACACTGTTCTACACAGATCATTTGGTCCTTTGAAAATCAGAGTTCATTCCATTCCTCTTGTGCCTACCTGTTCCTTAGCAGAGTCAGTAAGCTCTGCTAGCAACTCACAGCAGGAGCAGGACTGTATTTGGTTCAGGCTACATCTATCATAAACTTTAGAGAAAGCCTTAGAATATGAAAAATACCATTTGTAATACTATTATATATAATGCCATAGGCATATGTATATGCAAATATGTATGCAAGAGCACACCTCTGCCAAAAGGATTTCAAAGCCCCTTGTAAGCTCCACTGTGCATGACCACTATGGAAGGAAACTAGCCTGGGGCCAGGCATGAAGTGTGCAACACCCTCCACATGGATAGAGGCTGGAAGAAGATACTTTCAACCATAGTCACAAAAATGAGTGCTCTGTTGTCCACACAGAGAGGTCAGGGTTCGCATGTTTATGTGGTTATTGCTACAAGGCTCCCTCTGTACACGCAGCCCTGCCAGATTTCAATGCACGAGTGATGGCAGTGCAATTAAACCAGAGGTTTAATGGACTTGCTGGGATTTCCAGTAGTGAAAGGGGAACTAAGGTGACCCAATGCCACTGAAACCAGTGGGCTTTGGATGTCTAGATGCTGAAGCTACTGAGGCCTGACTCAACTTGCCTGTGGACGAATGTGTGGGTGAATTTAAAATCTGGATAAGTGGTCTCATTCCTCTGTGAAAGAACAGTTGTACATGATTTTGGCAATGAGAAATTCTTGTTCCTGTGGTGATACACAGCTGTGCCACCCACATACACTGGCCTTTCTACTTCTTAGGCAGCACTGGTGGGCAAATTTTTTTGAGGACTTTCCAAAACGTCACTATTTCAGGATTTTTAAAGTCCATGGCTGGTTAGCACTGGCATTTTCATAGGCTTTAATCAAAAGCCTGTGTACGGTATAAATACAGATCATTTAGATTACTAACAGCTTGCTTCCTGTGTTGTGCAGAAGAAGGGAGTGAGACCCCACCATCTACTGCAGCCTTCCTCCTCCTCCAGCCAAGAAACAACAGTTCCAGCCTGGAGCAGGCAGAAAATAGAAACTTTGTGGTTTCCCGAAGGGTGATGCCTTGGGTGCAGGAACTGAGGAAGTTTTCCTTCCCCTGCAGGGAGGTTGCCTCCTGGTGTTGCTTCAGGGTGGAGGTGTTTGCTGCAGATGGAGCTAGGGCAGGAGATATGGCAGCTTGGGGCTATGCTGTTCACAGCAGCAGATTTGGAAGTATGCCATGGCAATTAGTCATCGGAGAGGCCTTTAAAGCCCCTCTTCCCAATGTATCCAAGGCTGGTATGAAGCTACCATAGCCCTCCACTTCCATTTAGGATGAAAGTTCCTTTCAGTACAGAATTCCCAGCTGTATTACTGAGTGTTGGTACATACCTCTTTTTATTTTCCACTGACATTTATTTTTGATGCTTATGTGGTCAGTCTTCTAAATCGTTAAAACTTGGCAAAATTGCAAGCTTGTGGCCAGTCCATAGATGACTCTGGTCTGGCTCTTTTTAGAGTTTCGGTAGAAACCTGTCTTTTCTCAAGCAAGCACTGAATGGAAAAATTCTGCACGTGGATGTGATGGCATGACTGTGCACCTCCCTTTTTGTCACAAGAATGCTGACACGATGGTATAACAACTTGGTAGATTGCATAAAACCCCACCTATATTTGTATGGCCAAACAAAGATCAAGCTGCAGCTCAGAAAACTTGTTCTTCAGTCTAGATTTTTAGAATTACTATAAACATGCTTCCCTTACAACTCATGCAGATTGGGCAATGGCATTAGTTTCTAAATGGGAAAAATCAAAAGCCTAGTTTAGTCCATCAATGAGCCATTGTTCAGAGATGGCAAGATGCAATATGTACATGTTTGCAAAAGTGCACTACATCAAGTAACTCAAAAATGGTGTACTGTAGTAGCAGAAATAATCCTTTTACCTGTATGAACAACTCTTGACAATTATATTGCACAGTCATAAAAGAGTCTTGCAAGAATAATTATAAATCTATAGCAGACTTTTTGCAGCCACTATGCTGGCAGAAAATCATCCCTCTACTTAACATAGTTATGCAGGCAAAGATATTCTGTGTGTGATAAAAACCACATTTCAGACACCACCATCCTCAGGTCATAATTTACATAGCGCAGAATTTTCCAACCACAAAATAATTCTAGGTCTTGTTATAATAGATCTTATCTTGTTTAAAGTTGATGTCCTTTACCGAGTATGCTTGAAGATGAGAGAGCAATAACACAAGAGGCTGGCAAATGGCTGACACAGTTGGTTATCACCCTGTTTCAGCACACTGTGTCACTCTGGGTTACTGTGTCTCACCACCCTTACAGTGAGAATTTTTTTAATGTATCCTCTTTCAGCTTAAATTCATTCCCTGTTGTCCTGTCACTACATGCCTTTGTAAAAAGTTCCTCTCCAGATTTCACTGAAGATCCCCTTCTATTAGTATTTCTTTGGTATATACATGCTGTACCTCACTTTGTGGTTTCAACAACGCAGAGAATACAGCTATTACTTAAAATGCACCACTGTACAGGCTAGTGCCAAACACTGAAAACTGCAAGGCAAAATCTACAGCTAACACAATTTATCTCCTTGTACTTTGGTACCTTCCTTGTTAGGTATTGTTCACTCCAGCCCAGCTATGAGCAGAGGTAAATGGATGAGTAGCCGTATCCTTTTCAAAATGTAGTCCTTTTGAGCTAATTGGTAAAGTGTAATGAGCTTGTGAGTACAAAGGCACTGGAAATAATTCAAAGTGAGGGACAAGCAATGCAGTTTTCTGCAAGTCCCTCTCTTGTCTTCTGAAGGAGAGCACAGCTTCTCAGCATCAACACAGGATGAGTTAGAAACGCACTCAGAGAGAAACTGTCCTCTTGTCTCACTCCCTCCCAATAGCTGCTCCAAGGAAAACTTGGCAGCTCAAGTAATAAAGTAGAAGAGAGGTTTGCTGGGGTCATGCATTTGAAGTAAAGTATGCTGATGTGACAGTCCATGCAGTTGTTAATCTTTTTCCTGTCTTTCTTTTTATACAGACTTTGTTTCAGACTGGTCTCCTTTACACGATGCTTCTATCCATGGACGCCTACTTACTCTGATGAAACTCATCCAACAGGTACCCTTTCACTGGGTTTATTTGATCTCTGCTGGGTTTGTTCAGCAGTTGAATGCAGCCTGTACTTTACTGTGAAACCTCCAGGGTGAGAAAATCATGTTGACCACAATTCAGTGAAGTCTATGTGTAACAGATATGCTTTTTCTACAAGCAGTTCCTTGCCTAGTGCAAGCTCTGTGCACCAAGCTGATGGTGTATTGAAATAGGCTGGGTCATAGTTTAATTCTGGTGCAGGTAATGGGGCCCTGGTTGCTGGGGTCTCTTGGCAGCTGGGGGATTCCTTCAGCAGCTCCTGCACCTACAAACAGTGTTTGGTGCCCTGGCTGAGGAGCAGCTCCAGACCTAGGCAACTTCAATTCAGCCTCATACACGTTGTTTCTGAAGTGCCTGAGGGTACCAGGGCCCCTGCTCCTGCTACAGATGGGCAGGGCTAGGGAGAAGCAATTCCTGAACCCCGCTGCTCCATTTCTTTGAAATTCTTTGATTTAGCCTGTGGAGGAGTTGATGGGAAGGGAAGGATATTGGAACTTCTTCCAGCCTAGCCTTCTGGACCATGAAGCATGCTAGAAACAAAAATTCCTGTAGAATTGAACCAATGGTTTCTAATGCAGGGGCTGGCTTTCCCTCAGTGTGACTTGCTGCAAGGAGCAGAAAATACCTCAAAAGCATTTCAGGATTCAATCTAGTCAAACGACCACAGCATCGGCAGGCAGGAGGTCAGAAGGCTTGAGCAGTGATGTAAAAACGTGTCAGTCATGACCCTGCCAAGAACTCTAGTATCAATTTTTCATCTTGTTTTGTTATTTCAGGTTTTGTTATTCATGGTGTGGTAGAAATAAAATCATTCTGAGTTCCTAAAAGGACGTCTATATTGTCCCATTGGACAGTCCACTGCCTACAGCTTTTCGCACTGATTGGCAGTGTGTAAAAGACATGACCTCTGTTATTCTGTGCTGGTATCCACTCCAGCCAAAGCATTGTAGCCTCTTTCTCTACTTACTTATTGAGATGAGTAACTCCAGGCAGTCGAGAAAGGTCTGATTACATAAAGCTTTAAGCCTAAAAGGGTTTTTTTTTTGTTGTCTGTAGGGTGGTTTTGGTAGTTGGTTGTAATGGCATTTTCCATTATTTCATCAGGGGTGCGATGTGAATCTTGTTACAGCAGCTCAGGTGTCTCCTCTCCATGAAGCTTGTCTAGGGGGTCATGCTGCTTGTGCCAGAGTCCTATTAAAACATGGTGCTCAGGTGAGTACATGATAGACAGACCATTATCCCTAGTGTTAATATATTTTATGATCGTATTTTAATGCTAGGTGATGTTCTATTTCATGTCAGCATATCACTGTGATTTACACTCTGTGCTTAGCTGTGTTTAAGGTACATGTTATAAAATACCCTTTTTAATAAAGTAATCCAGAAAGCACAGATATAAATTAATTACTGCTGGTCTTTAGATGAAGTTGCAGCGTACTTATCCTTACTGAAAGAATAATGGGAAGTTCCTCTTGCAAAGAGTTTCTAATCCTGCAACAGTTAAGGATGTGCTTTATTTTGTGCACACACTAATCTTGTTAGTGTCAATATGCAGAGTCTCAAGTAGAGGTGTAGGACTGTTAGGATAAACTGATGATAAAATGGGAAGTCAAATGCAAGTAAAATGGTGAAATAGGTGTGTTTTATGACCTCCACTTTTCAAGCTAATGTTGGAATTATAGTGAATAAGAAAATTAACTCATTGTTTATATATTACCTTTCAGTTTAAAAAAAGAAAAGAAAAAAGTTTTATTTTCAGCTAAAAATGCACTGTTTCAGGAGAGGGCTACAGGCAGGTGTGTTTCAGCCGAGATTACAGAAATGGGCACACATTTAACTTGATAACTCCTGAGAGTAAAACATTGTTTTGCAGGAGAAGAGACCTGGGGCCAATTTTTACAAAGATTTTTTTTTAATAATCTTTTTAATAAAAAGTTGTAATCTTCAGAAGCAGTAGGCAAGGTTTGGGGTTTTTTTGCAAGATATTAAATAAAAATTGAGAACCCTGCTTTCTGTTGAGAAACTGGATAATTTTCATCAATTTTGATGACATATTGATTAGGAAAAAAAAAAGCAGCCTGACTGTGCTATTTTCCCCCAGGTGAATGGAGTTACTGTGGACTGGCACACTCCATTGTTCAGTGCTTGTGTCAGTGGCAGTGTGGCTTGCTTGAATTTATTGCTGCAGCATGGAGCCAGCCTACACCCGCCCTGTGACTTAGCATCACCCATCCATGAAGCTGCTAAGAGAGGTAATCCCAAGGGCATCACCACTCCTTTCCATGTTGCTAGCAGTGTGCTGAAGTGGAAGAGAGAGATAACTTTCTTGGCTTTGGTCATGTGAAATACCTTCCTAGTTGGTCTTATCACAAGTTATAAGACCTGGTGCTTACCACAGGCAGCTTAGCTTGGCTCCTGGGGCTACTCTGAGTTCATGTGGTGACACCCAGAAGGGGATCAGAGAATGGTTCGGGTTGGAAGAGACCTTAAGGATCATTTGGTTCCAACCCCCTGTGATGGGCAGGGACGTCTCACACAAGCCGAGTTTGCTCAAACCCCCGTCCAACCTGTCCTGGAACACTCCCCGGAATGGGGCAGCCACAGTTTCTCTGGGGAACCTGTGCCAGTGTCTTACCACCCTCACAGTAAAGAATTTCTTGCTTAGATCTAATGCGTTGTCCAAGTCAGTCACCTGTGATGGGGACATCTGAGGGAGTTGTCTGTAAAAAAGACAGCGTGATTCGTCTCACAAAAAAAAAAAAAAGCACAAAAAGCACAGTGTGATTCATGTCATCTTTGGTATACATCTGATATGAATCAAATAAAATGTGAGGGATTTAGCCTGTTTTTGTTAACAGTGGCTTTACAGCTCTTGTTTTCCAGGTTGGAAACACTGGAGTGGATGAAAGTATTAAACTACCATCTCTTGACAAAACAAAACATTGAATCATTTCCAAATTACACCACTGCAATAGGGAATTTGACTTTTCCTTTATCCCTTTTAAGGTCATGTGCAATGTGTTGAATTCCTCGCATCCTGTGGGGTAAATATAGACCACAACATCAAACACCTGGGTACTCCACTTTATGTAGCTTGTGAGAACCAGCAAGTGAACTGTGCCAAGAAGCTGCTTGAGTCAGGTAAAAATTAAAATAGAAGATGATGTACTTTTTTTTTTTTTGCTACAAACAGCTATCTTTGGGTTTTCTATGCATCAAAGATTTAGAGAAACTCCTGCTCTGAGACCTGAAGATGTTTAGCTCTTAATGGCAGCCCTGAGTTAAATGGGGTAGCAGGGTAACCAGAGTCATCTTGACACAGGAACTCAGCTTTATAGTTCCCATTGAAACGATGGATGGTCCTGGATTTTACATGGCCAGTGGTGCCTGGAACAAACACAATCCTTTCCAGTGTCTGTGTGTGTGATGGCACAGTTATTTGACATGGACAGGAAAAAGTTTCCCTTTTTTCTTTTCCTCCCTCTTTACCCAATTCAACTGACTCAGTCATTTTGACACAGTATTTCTGAAAATATTTTACCTGGTTTGTGCTATTTTGGTTTTGGAATTTTTTTTTTCCCTCAGTCTCCTATGTAAGGGTGTGTACTATAAAAACATTATAGATAGTTTAGAATTACTTCTGCAGCTCACCCTTCTTAGGGTGTTTTAGGAGTCATTAGCCCAGGATAACAGATTGGGGAACACTCATGAGAGGTGTTTGTTTCTCTCCTCCTCTACCTGTCTACTATGCCTCTAGAACTTTTCCATCCTCACATTGTTTCCCCAACAGATACTTTGGCATTTGGAAGCCTCACCCACTTAAGCCTCCAGTGCAGAGCAGGTTGAAACACTGCATGTATTTTAACGGAATGGGACACTAGGATGGGGAGCAAAAGTGTGCTATAGTTGGAACTGTATCTTTGTCCTGCTTCAAGATATTCATGGGCTGAGCTCTGCATGAAGGACTTCATGCACAGTTCCTCTGGGATCATATTCCTAGTCACAACCCCACTCCTCAACCAGTGCGAGTTGTTCATGTGCAAACTACAGTACCAAGCCATAGTGTAAGGAAATTCACCTCTGATGGATGCTACAGCATTTATGGATTATTCAGAGAAATAGCAGCTAGTGTGGGAAATGGAAAATGGCTACTGTATAGCTATTATTCTTTGTCATGTCTTGGTGTTCAGGAGCAAACGTGAACAGCGGCAAGGGCCTGGACTCCCCTCTGCATGCAGCCGCCAGGAATTGCAGTGTGGAGCTGGTAACACTGCTGATTGACTTTGGAGCAGACATTTGGGTGAAGAATGCAGAAAGCAAGAGGCCAATGGAGCTGGTACCACCTGGCAGTCCTGTGGGAAGACTGTTCCTGCAGAAAGAAGGTGCCCCTCAGCACTTGTTTTATTCTTTCACTCAGCATTTGTTAAGGAAAAAACAGACAAACTGCTGCAAAAGGCCATGCTATTCCATGCTACTCACACTATAAAACTGAGAATTACTAAGCTTGTCTCCATTCACTAACATATGGACACTGCGTTTTCTAGTGTCAGAGTATAGTGGAGCGCTAACAGTGATAACAACAATAACCCATCTTTTGACCTCCAGGTTATGAATCTACTGCATTGGGGAGCAATCATATGGAGCTTTTAATATAATGTAAAATAGAGTTTAGGGTGAAAAACCAAACAAAATACTTCTTAGATATTAATGGTAGCCTTTTCTTACTACCTAAAGCACTGAAGTCAGCTGGAATCTCTCAGTTCCCTTGTGTCTGAGGCAGGAGTAGACGCAGGAGATTTTCTGGAGCGTGCTGGCAAACACAGGCAGCAAATCATCTGTTGGCAGTTGAGACTAGCTAGTGAGTGCTAGGAGTGGGATCTTTGGTTATACACTATGCTGACAATCAGGTGTGTGCCAGATACTTATCTCCAAATAAACGCAGAATCGCAAACAGAAAATATTCAATGCATAGAATCATAGAATAGTTTGGAAGGGACTTTAAAGATCATCTAGTTCCCACCCCCTGCCATGGGCAGGGACACCATCCACTAGACCAGGTTGCACAAAGCCCCATCAAACCTGTCCTTGAACACTGCCAAGGAAGGGGCAGCAACAATTGTGATACTGATACTGACCTAACAGCATGTAATATTGAGGAGGAAAAAAAAAGTGCATTGAAAGACTGATCTTCTAGTTCTTTGCCTGTTACTTTTATTGTTTGGTCAAGTTCTTATGTACGTGCAAAAGTATCTTTAAAATGAAAGACTCTATATTAGGGGTTTTTTGTGAGGATTAAGGAAAATTGCACAGGAATGATATAATGAATGTATATATTTATATATGTATATACATTTATACACTAGTCTGTTTTTAAAGGCCAGCATTATATGCTGAATAATCCAACAGTATCAAACTGTGAGCTTAATGTTTAGGAAGTGCTTGTTTTGTACCTGTAAACGAAATAGTTCCAGGTAATTTTATTTTATAGACTATGAATATTATAATGAATTATGGAGAGAAATTGTACTTACCACTCTTGAGGAAAACTAGAATAAGATCTCTAGTGTCTACTCATTGGTGTACTTGTGTTCTTCATTAGATATTCTCGACCAATTAGTAAGATATACACATTACTAAATAATCTGTACTTTCATTAAACAAGCTGCTGATGGTGTGGTTCATGACTATTATGCCAGTTAGATGTTGATGTGATTTGTTGTCATAAAAAGATTTACACCAAGATAAAACTGGAATAACAGTGATGAGCCAGGCCCTGTTTGAAATAATAATAGGAACATAAGAGCATAAAAAAACCTGTGCTGTGCATGTTATGTATGAGCAACTTGTATTTGGTTTCCCAACCTAATCTATGGTGCACAGCGGTGTTCTTTTCAGCTCCAATCCCTGCTTCATTAGACTCCTGACTCCTGTGGCACCATGTGTGTCCTGTTTATTTGAGACAGAAAACTATTTCAGGCACACCCTACTGAGCTGGCCTGAGAATCGCTGCTCAGGCTGAGCTGACAGCTAGGGCAGTAAGGAACTTTTCTAAGTGAGTTTCGTCAATCGACATCAGAAACTATAAATGTCTGAAAGGCGTTTTGCTGCTGAGTAGTGTTTTTCTGGTGTTCTCCAACATGCCCTTCTCTGAGTAGGGTCATGCATGATGGACAGCTATGTCCGACTTCTTTCGCCAGCTGAACAGTTAGTTGCAACCCATGCTGGTGCTCTAACATTACCCCTCTGGTTTCACACAGAGATTTGGAGATGTGCTGTGGGGATCAGAGTCACGCTGCCAGACCCACAGCCCCTCAGCACCGGCACAAATGAGTTGCTGCTGTCCTGCCTGTGTCCCACACACGGCTCCTCTCCCACCATGCCACAGATGCTGGAGGCAGCATCTGCGGTATGTTTTCCCCCCAGAGATGAGGCGGTGAGTGTGCTCACCTAGTCACCCTAGGACTAGCCGAGAACAGGTGTAGTACATGTGGTGATCTCCCTTCCCAATACTTCATCATCCTGCCAGACCACCACAAACCCTGAATGCATTGCAGGGAAAGTCCTACTTGTGGGTGGGAGAATTAGCTAATGACCAAAAAATGCACTGTGTTTTTGAGGAGTATGCTTGTGCTTGCTAAGTGTTCTTAGTGTCACTGCTCGTGTTTTGATAAGTCTTTAGGTTTGGATATCATTTTTATTTTTAATTGAAGCTTTTTAAAATGAGATGTTTACAGGCAGGGCATTTATCCGTGGGATCAAAATGGCCAAATACACACACAGTGTGACACTACAGTAGCCAGTTTAACTTGTCCCATATTGGCTTGCCTTGTTTTGTACCCAAGCTTAGGGTAACTAACTCATCTGCTGACTTCCTAGCAGAAGGGTGCAGCTCTTCACATAGCCCTTCCAGTACAGCAGTTTTCAGCCTTGTAGATCTGCTGGAAATGTGGTAACCTGCATGAGGGAAGTCTCAAAAGGTGATTAAAGCTGTCACCTCACTACATTTTTGCTGCAGTCCCTGTTCTTTCCCAGTGCATTGTACTCCTCCACTAGCACTAACACTTAAGCTCTCTGGCCACCACTATCTTAGCTGCCCAGCAGGCAGGCATGGCAGGTGGTATCTAAATTGTCCTCTCCCAGCTCACTTACCTCCCTTTTGCCTTCTATGTTGCCTCTTCTTATCTTCTCCCCCTCCGAGCACCCCACCCCTTGTCCATGCTCACTGCTGCTGCCTCTCTGCACCCTTCTTATCTGCCCTCCTTGTAGCCCCTCTGTGACTGTCAATGCTTGTCACTCCTGCACGCTCCTTTTTGTGGCATAAATGACATGCTGGGGGGGCTGAGCCTTGACAGGTGCTGCAGTGAAAACATCATGCAAGATCTACATCTTCCTGAAAAGGATAAGTGAGCCAAAGAATCATATAATGCCATTATACTTAGATTTTTTTGAAAAAAGCACCCCAGATTCTTCAGCAGGGCTTGTATTTGTCAGCATGGGACTGGTTAATCTGGAAGGTTTAAATAAAGGATTATACAGTATTTCTTTTGCTATGTGTTTGTCATGATTATAAAGTAAGTCTCAAGCAAGCAGTGGGCTGCAAACTTGGATCCCACTGGGGAAGTGAGGGGGGAAAGGACTTTCAAGGAAACATCGATCATCTCTTCTTAGAAAACACAATTCTGTTTCCCACTCATGCAGCTTAAAAGAGAACGATTGACACTGCTAATGCTAATTGTGGCTGTGTAACGACAGAGAGTGGCTAGGCTTGAAGTGCACTGCATGTGGGCTGATGTCCTTTGGTGGGTGCAGGTCTGGTCTTTCCTTGTTGAGCATTCTGGGGCCCATGCACCCTTGGCGCGAGGTAGGTTGCAGGAGGTGGGAGGAGCAGTGGTGCACAGCTGCTGGTTCAGGTTAACAATTTTGGGGTGATAAACCCACATGTGTAACTTTTTTCCTGTCTCTTTCTCCAGGGCCACTGTCCTTGATGCAGTTGTGCCGCCTTTGCATCAGGAGGTGCTTCGGACACAAGCAACATCAAAAAATAACTGGACTTCTCCTCCCAGAAGAGCTGAAACATTTCCTTCTCCATGTTTAAGCCTTATATGTTTGAATTGGTGCCTTTAATAACACAGCAAGGTTTGTTGAGGAAAGACTCCTTTTCCATCAGTAGTGTTGCCAATGCCTGCAATGTTAATTTGTGACAATTGCTGGTCTACAGGAAAGCCATGAAAGGTCCAAGCAGCATGAGACTGACCAACTTGCTCAGAACATGCTGCTGCCACCCCTAGCAAATCTGTGATTTTGGAAAGGAAGAATTCTCCATGATTGCATGGTGAAGCTTGGAAATGTGACTTGAGAGCCCCCTAGAAAGCGTAGAAAATGAGCATAGCATTTAAAAATAGATCTCTTGATTCTCTGGCACAGTTTCAGAGGGCTCGTGGTTGACAGCCCTTTACGAAGAAAACACAGCTCAGTGCAGCACTTCATGTATATATTAAAGATACTAAGGATAGTGCTCATGTGCTTGCCATCTGTAGGGGCTGTACCCACACCACTGTACAGGTAAGGAAAGGGAGCCCAACTGAATCTACTTGCAAAGCAAGCAAGGTCCTCTGGCAGATGTTTTTTATTTTCTAAGTGTATTACACTGCAGATAGATGAACACCAACCAACAATCATCTGCATTTAGGCCAGCATCTGAAACATGCGTTTCTGCCATGACAGCAAGTAGGTCACTGCTGATGGCAGCTCCCTACAGTGCAATCATAGCAAAGGGGAAGTTTTTAATAATCCATTATAATCACTTATTCCTGGTGCTTTGAGAAACAAGGGAGACACACTTCAGAACTACACATTTTCTCCTTGTAGCATATTGTTTTTCAAGGACACAAGCTATAAGTTCTCGCCCTTTCTGCCTGGAAAAATAGTGATACTTCCTAAGCATTTCTCAGCATGTGTCAGATAAACACCACCCAAGAAAATAGATAGTTTTTTTTCTTGGAGATACGCTACCTCATTCATAGCAATTTCCATGGGAGTGGTAATAGTAACACCTCTAATGTGTGGTCATAAAACAAACAATTAAAATACTGAATTAAAGTCTATTAAAAAGATAATGGATAATTTCTGCCCCCCCCACATGGTTGCTGAGCTGTTGGCTTGGTGTATGTCTCTCAAACAAACATGACGTGGTTCTTATTCCACTGAGGTCACAAGAACAAATAATCCCTCCAGCTAAACTTTAACAATAGTGTTTTTCTTTCCCTCCCAGAAACATGTCCTGCTGCCACAAACCAAAGTGCACTTACAACCACTATGTGTTCTCCTGGGTGCTCCCCTGGGGATATCATCTGCCTGATACACGCGGAAGCGAGGATGTTGAAGCTTTGACTCTCCTGCCCACCTCCCTGTCCCCTCTCCACCTCTGAACCATGGTGCATCTGCACCACCTGGGAGCAGCAGCGCACCCACCACCGCCCCTGAGGGGGTACTGCCAAGTCATTTCTATGTTAGGGGGGCAGAACATGCCCTTTGATGGTTTTGGAAATCCTTTCCTTTTTCACTTTGCATTGGAGACTCCTGCAAGAGTGGGCTTGGTGTGTGAAAACTGTGATGACGTCATTAACGGCAGCAATGAGTTATATGGATTCCTCAATTCCTAAATGAAAAGACCTGAAGCCTTCAAACACACAAGCTTATTTTGATGTTTACGAGTGTGCTGATGTATGCTGTGCAAGCCTTCCTTTCACATATGAGAAGTCAAAGAGGATGGATCAAATGCTACCTGGATGCTCATATTTGACATAAATTACAACTCAGATCCTCAGCTGGACATGTCTGCTGGCTATAGGCATCCAGTATGATGGTTTGATGATTTTTTCACTGGCTGGTTTGTTTAAGATGGCCTACAATATTCCTTCCCTCTTACTGGGAAAGAAAAATAGACATCTGTCATCATGAGCTGAAAAAAAGCAGGCATTTTGGGTGGGAAAGGTGGATCCTTCTAAAATCAGTATCTTGGTTAAGCTGAATCTGCATTGAACAGGCAAGGAACAAATAATGAACCTAGTGCTTAATTTTTGAAGATTTAAGTGTAGAGAATCCCTGATTTGGTGACACATCTGAAAGCTGAAGGTCCAGCTTATTACATTTTAGATGATGAAGAACCTTTTTTTTAATGTATTAGTTTTATAATTTACCTTTAAGTATCTGATTTTATAACTTCAGCCAATGGGTTTATAGGAGTACTGCTAATATCAGGAGAAAATTGCTCTGAGAAGGTGGTGAGAGCATTGCTTCTAGACTGCTTTTCTTTTGGAAATTTCATAGTGTGACTGTTTACTTGAATCCCTCTGATCAAGTGTAATTAGCATGAATTCTGTATGCTCAGCTTGTATCATCTCAGTATGTTTGCTTATTTATTTTAATATAAATTGTGATCAACACTGGCGAATTACAGCTTTATGCATCAACACTTACCCAGTTATTAACTGTAAAAGTTGTACAAGATGCAAACTGAATAAGCTCATTATAGGTGAGACTTGGATTTTTTTCTATATTTGAAATAATTTCAAATGCAATGCAGGACTTGAAAGATTTTCAGGAATATATTTTACCAGGTTCTTTGCTATTACTTTGTTAGAAGTTTAATGGTACTCAAGCCACAGTTTTATAGGATATTTGCTCAAAAATAAATGGTTTATACTCTTTATTTTTTTCTTTCATTTTTTAAATTGTAGCACTGATTTTGTGTATTGTCTAATACTATGGAATTTTGGACTGAATTCTCATTGTTTACAATCCTGCCTACAGGTGGTTAGTGTACAGAATAATTCCTTTAAACAGATCTAGAGTAAAGATATGACTAAAATGCAAATACTGGGCAAATCTTGCCATTTGCTGATACTTTAAAGAAGAGTTAGACTCTTTCAACTCTTTTTCTATTCACTTGAGGGTTAGCAAAAAGGAGCCGGAGATTTCACAAAAAAAGAAAGGAAAAGAAAATATATAAATGAAGGTGTTCATTTTTAGTTTGTTTGGGGTTTTTTTACTGATTTGGATCAATTTATTTCCCCCATCTCAGCAAGTGATCTGGGTGCCCCTGTGTGTGCCTTCACTGGAAGTGAGCATGTGAAAATCTTTAGGATCAGGAGTCCTTGGGGTGTCTACTAGTATCCAGCTAGAGCTGGAGAGACATGGGAGAGCAGTAATTCTCTCTCCATTAGATGCATCTCTGGGAGTCTCTGCCCACAGATACCAGCTGAAAGACAGGGCAACAACCAGCAAGTTGCTTTATAAGATGTTTCTGTTGAGTACAGAGCTGTTTATGAAAAATGTAGAACTGAACAACCAACACCTCAACAAAAGAAGACAACTGATTTCAGCAAGAAAATGATCTTTTGATTTATTGAAAGATGTCTGATGCTACAAATCGTTGCAAAATTATTTTGGCTCTACAGCAGCTGCTAGGTGGGATCAGCCATGTCCCAGGACACAATTCTTCATTATGCAGTTGTGTGCAAAGGACCACATCTGCCCTGCCCATTTCTCAACTTTTCATTTTTTTTCTCTTAACTGGAAACCACAGACATACTAATCCAGTAAACGTAACACACAGATTTAGAGCCTATGCAGAGAATGTCCTCTTGCCTCTATATTGACATGAATTCATTTCAAGGTGACTAAGAAGGAAATAAATTTTACTTTACTAGCTTAGCAAAATGGGACAGACCAGCTGCAAAGTATCAGATCAGTAGTGCTGGAAGAGTGAAGAGAGAGTGCTTGTATCCCTACATTAGGATATACTCAATCGCCCTCAAACTCATGTTCTTGAGAGTCACAGGTCTCGGACTTGATGCTCCTGAAGCCATTTTTTCGTGCTTAACATATGCACAATATGTGTTAACATGGAGATTGATTTGCCCTGCAGTCACAGCCTAAACCCTGCTGACTTTGGATGAAAATTCCTGGGAGTTATTTCTCTGCATATCAAGCAATTGACATTCCTTGATACGTTGCTCAGCTCGCTGCTCCAGGGGATACTCACTTTCATGCACACAGGCAACATTTGATGCCTCAGGGAGTCCACTTTTCTTTAAAATGGCAGCAGTGAGCTATTGTTGGGAAAAGAAAGGTTTCAAACTCTTACACCCTCATTCAACATGGTAGCCCTTATGCCAACCCTACCTGAGTACCTGGGTAGCAAGGATATCTGGACAATAACTGGGTTATGTCAACATAACACACAACATGTACAACAAGGTCTTGTTTCTTTTCTATGCTAGGTGAAGCCTTTCCTTTCTGAACTACTTACTGCCTTTTGCATTTTTACAGGGCTTGAAACTCTTCAGTTGCTACCGATTCAAGAGACACAGGACTAGATACACGGCTTTAGTGCCTGTGAAGTAAAACTGAAAGTGTAATCTGTCAGCTGATTCACTTCACAAATTAAACTGTGGAGTCTCTACTGAGTCCAGGGCTTTTGAAATCCCTAGAGCTTTTCTTTCTGTGGACTTAAAAATACAGCAGTA
Organism: Nestor notabilis; assembly: GCF_000696875.1. Lineage (NCBI taxonomy): Eukaryota > Metazoa > Chordata > Aves > Psittaciformes > Psittacidae > Nestor > Nestor notabilis. The sequence continues at coordinate 38,929 of NW_009926655.1, forward strand.
GCAGTTAAGGCAGTTCTTTGTATTGTGACAGCACGCTGACTCTGAATCCCAAAGTTTTATAGAGACCTTAGAAAGATGTTACAACACCACAAGTATAGAGTAGCTTCATTGTTATTGAAGTTGCCCTTTTTACTAACCTATATATTTTGGGGAACAGAAATTGTGTTGGTTTTGTCTTTGATTAAATAATTGACCCAAAACAGGAACTGTCGGTGGTGTGATTTTCTATATGGCACAAAGTTCCCAGCAGCTGTTTTGCTTTCCTCTGTTCTCCCCGAAGGTGCATTACCCCTGTACCCAACTCCTCTTTTGCACCCTCCTGACAAAAGCATGAGGGCTGAGGATGATAAACTGTTTGTTCCTTCCAATTCTTTATATATATTTTTTTCCTGTAAGCTGGTAGGTGGCATCTCTGCCTTTCCAAGTCTCTTCAACAAGTACTATAGACATCCCTTTCTGAAATATATCCATTCATATTCATGGGTTCAGAATAAGCAACGGATGTATTTCTGCTCCTCAGCTAATCAGGCCTTGGTGTGAACAAGGTGTGAGCATATGCTCACATGCATGCTCCATCCCTGGTGGTGTTCAAGGCCAGGTTGGACAGAGCCTTGGGTGACATGGTCTAGTGTGAGATGTCCCTGCCCATGGCAGTGGGTTGGAACTAGATGACCTTAAGGTCCTTTCCAACCCAAACCATTCTGTGATTCTATGATTCTATGATTCTGTATCCTGACTACCTTGGGATTAAGTCTATGAATTCATCACATAGGAAAAGTGAAGCTCTCCTCAAGCACTGGGAGTACTAACTTACTCTCTTTGTTCACTGACTGCTGGAGGGGTATGGCTTTGCTCACAGCTTGCAGTCATTATTTTAGTCAGCCACACACCCTACCCAAAACCTTTTCCTAATAGAGCAAAGGTTAAAAAGTAGCTTTTTCTCTCTTTCAAACTATAATTACTTTTATTATTTTTAAGGTTAGAAAAGAAACAAAACCAACCCCAAACAGTTCAATCCAAATCAAGCAAACTGTTCATTTTTCTTATAGGAGAGCAAAACACATGAAAAATGTTATCCAAAGGTTGGGCTACTGGGACATATTATTTAGAGGTGATAGAAGCAAATTCAAATCCCTTTCTAAAATGAAATAGATTCTATCTCTCTTTGCTATTCCTGGCACTTTAGAGAGAGATTCTTTTAATTTTTGGTGAAAATAAGCCTCTCTCTAAACCAGTTTGTCCAGCAAGACTGTCTGACTTGAATTCACTAATAGCTTCTCATTGCTAGGGCGTCAGTACATAAGACTGTAAGACCAGATGTTTGCATTAGGGCATCCCTGGGGCAGGGACTGGCAGCCCCAGAGGGGCTGAAATGGAGTCCTAGGCCATGGGCAGGGTGGTGGGTGCCCCGAGGGCTGCAATGCTGGTGATGTCCTCAGCGCCCACATGTCTGGGTAGCCATGCAAATTCTCAGCATCCACGGCATCCTACAAAGGAGACTGTAGCTCCACCACACACTTTGTGTATTTTGTGTATGGCTAATTCTCTCCATTTGTTCTGCGAGGGTTTCTGGTTAATTTTATCTGAGAAAATGAGCAATTGTTTTTTACTCTCTTCTTGTTACCCTCTTGATAAGTCCTCTGTCTCATCCCTCTGTCATAGCCTCTTCTTTTACCCAGGCCAAAGACTCCCAGCCTCACTATTTGGACAGAAGGTGGGTGACTGAAATATTGTGATTCCATCTGTAAATAAAGTATCCCCCTCAGCAAAAGAAGAAGAAAAAAAAAAAAAAAGGGAGCCATCTAATGCTTCCCAGCTGCATTCCTTACGTGCCCTGTAGTGTTTCTCAGATACTTCTCTGTTCCTGGATCATACAGACAGCTTCATCCAAAAGAAGTATCTATTGAAACACCCCCAGCTCAGTCCCTGAAGGGGATTTGCACATGCTCTCCCCTTTCAGTTGTCTCATTTCATAAAGATGATCTCAGTTGTTTTGCATGCTTATCCTGTATTAGAGGGGGGCTGCTACGTGCAAAGCTCTGGCAAAGGGCATAGCACAGAGAGTTCTTCTTTTCCTGAGATATGGCAAATGGATCACGCCTGATCCCTGCACACAGTCTGGAGTCTGTTCTGCTCTTCCATGTGCCTGTGCAGCTGAGGTGGTCAGGCATTTCTTTCCTGTTAAGCATGATGATTAAAAGCCCCCAAATCCTATGAACTGAAAGCCAGAACTTTGAGGAACATGTGGAATAGGAACAACTGAATACATTTCTGGCTCAGAAGGCTGAGAGAGTGATTTGCTGCCTTTCCTCAGCACTGGCTGCCTGCTGCCCCAGGCAGAGGAGCCCTCCTGGAGCCAGGGAGCAAGGGCCAGAAAAGCAGCCATCATGGGGACTTTCATCCCAGCTGCCTTTACCCACTCCTCTGGACAGCAGTAGGTTTAGCCAGCAGATGCTATTTCTGGCACACACCTCTGCAGAAAAGTTTTGCAAGAGGAATAGTCACTGGAAAAATTGAGCTCGTAGAGTAGTGGTTCTGGGAGCAAATGCAACCGCGGACTCACATAGACGAGGGAATCGCCCATCATTGCCACTTCCATCCGAAAGCAGTGCAACATTTTACTGTCTTACTATTGCCCTGCCTTTCTGCATCAATTGTCCAAAAGTGGGATTCAGCAGGATTAATGATGGATTAACTGTGCTTTATATTTACCTTCCTTTTATGGTGAAAACTAATATTTTTACCGTTCATAGATGCTGTGAAGGTGAAACTGTAGAACTCTGGGAAAAAGATGAATGCAAACATTCTCACTTGGTCACTGTTTGTCAATGACTTGGTAATTAGAGGTATCCTGCAGCACTCCCAGTCTTAGAAAGGTTGCTCATTGACTTAGATTTTTTTCCACAGCAGTTTGCTTAAGACATTTTTCCCTCAACGTCCATTAACACTTGACAGAAAAAATAACATTTCCAGAAAGTGGAACACCCATACCTGAAACTACATATAATTAACCAATTAGACACTGAAATGTGTTTTGGTGTTGAGAATGAGTACTTACTGGAGTATAATACCCTTCAAAACTCTTTCTTTCTTCTAAGGAAATAATTGCTACTGCCAGCTTCCTAAATTCTCAGGCTGGCTGTTATGACTTTCTATATAGCAGCTCCAGGCAAAAGTCTTCCTCTTAATTTATTTCGGGCAAGAATGCTCCTTAGAGATCTTTGGAGCCTTCTCCTAAAAAGCATGCAGCACAGAACTTTACAAACCCATTTGGTGTCACAGCCAGAACTTCTCAGATCTGTGCTCCACGCTGTGCACTGACTCTGATTTCAGGGAAATGTCTTATTTCCACATTTTCTTTACCATGTTTTGTTTATACAGCTTTTCATGTTCTACAGCCCAGGGGATGTATGCATTGCATATGGTGATCTAATTCAGCTTCACGTCTTAGAAACAAATGTCTTCACCTGACTACATGTAGGTTAGGCCTTTTCAATGTAATACGTGCCGTGAATTATTATGGAAAATTTTCACACATCTTTCTAGGTAAGGTAATTTAATAAGACATAGAAGTGCCTGCCTGGAGATGTGCATTTGCCATTTGCCTTGTGTAAATGGAGGCAGTTATTTTGATGGTGCTCTCATTTCTCTGAACCTTCTACAGGAGCTGCCTAGAATATTATAAACACCAATGAGAAAAAAATGTAGGGGCAGAAATGACATCACTAACTTAGAGTGTTTGTGCTACTTCTGTGCAGGAAATTGCAACAGGCTGGCATATATAGGGTGGACAGCTCCTTCACCAATTTCTCCTGGCTCCATAAAAGCCATAAAGGAAAGGAGACAGGAGCTCTGCTTTGCTCTCCTTCACCTGCATGCATCTGGCCCTGATCTGTTAGAAATCACCCTTGTAGCCTAAGCCCAAGAGGGGGAGTGCTGTAACCAGCTGGGTGGAAAGCGTGCACCACAAATATCTAAGGGCTGTAGAGTTTCTGGTTCAATTAGTATGGCCCTGATCTTAAGTGATGCATATTTTAACACTAAACTCCAGTTATGGTCATTGTGAGGCTGCTCTTCCCTCAGCAGCACTGAGGCTGGTAATATGGTGTGTGTGGGCTGGAATGAACAACCTCATTTTATATCCCACATCAGCCTTTGAAGCTACTTCAGCTGACAGTAAAAGCATAGTGGTTTAGCTACCATTTTGGCCACCTCAGACTTCTATTAAAGTCCAGGTATTTTAATATAACCAGGGGCAAAAAAAAAAAAAGAAAGATTTCTTGGTGGAGTTTTATACGAATTACTTCTGTCTTCTTTTCTGATCACTTCAAACAATTTTCACATTCTTCCTTTCACTAATGCACTTATTGACTCATATCTATAGAAGCACCTTGCCTCTTGGCTCGTTTTGCTGGACCATTACATGTATTTATTGCTGCATTTCTCTGAAGCAATTTCATTAAGTTCTGCTTAATGGTTATCACAGAAACCTGTTAGCATACAGTGCCCTTCCATGCTCATAGCAAGTGCAAGTTCATTCTGTCTCTTAAATTTTATTAATCTCTTTCAATCATTTAAAAATGAAAAAAACAGTTAAATTACTGCAGGATTTTGCCTCTTTCCATTAAAAGCAAAATAAAACTAATTTCCTGCAGCTTTCTGCTTTATAGCTCAAAGCTGTGGTGTGGATTACTTTTTTGAGAACTATTATGATTACCCACAGGCAGAACAAGTTCAGTAAAACATCAGCTGCTGAATCTCCAAAGAAACATCCACTGGGGGAAAACTTGCAGTTCTTTGCAGCCTTTTGTATTTACTGAAGAGGAATTTCAGTTCCCTCAACCTCATGAAAGGTGACTGCTGGCATTAGTATTTTTAAAGTGCTACAAGTATGAGGCATGAATGTGAACGTTGTTGAGGGATTTGGAAAGCACTCTTGGAAGAACGCAAAAGGCAGATAAAAAGAATGGCTGAGAATTACGCATTGGCTCAAAAGCACTTTTGCATCTAAATACAGGCCACAAAAGCCTCCAAAATAAATAGACACCTGTAATTTCAGGTAAGTGCTGATCATGTTCCAAATGACAAAGTCACTAAACTTCCCTTGACATCCAGATCCTCAAAGCTATTTAAATGCCGTAGTACACAAATTTTGCTTGGACCAGAGTGTGAATAGAGGTCCTATGGACTCATGAGTGGCCAACCTTAGTCTAGTGGCATGTTCACTACCTTACACAATCCTGTTGCATTTTCAAACACATCTCAGGAATTAGTTGCAATTAAATCCCCTAATTCCTGTTGCTTGCATAGTGCAAGGTGTGCAAGCATACCATTCATCTCCACAGTAGTTCCTGGATGCCTTACAATCAACTTCCATAGCTACTGGCACCTCCTTTGATGTGTGGACGACCTGAGGATTCAGATTCACAATCTGCACTTGCATGGCAGCATTTCATCCATATGCAAATGCAGTACATGATGAAACTGCAATTAGGGATTCCCCTCTGGTTTTTCATAATTGCTAAAAAGAAGGCTACGTTGATTTGGCTTCACTGAGGCTGAACAGCATCTGGGTGCCACAGCATAACCTGATTTCTGCTTCAGCCATTGCCAGCATCAAGGACCAGATTGCAGAATGCTTTTGCTTCCTTCAGACCACTGTGACTGGGTTTCTTTCCCATGAGGAGGAAGCGGGGTACAAAGCAGGGATAATATTTATCTGAATCTCACTCATCAAGGAGGCAGAATGATGTTTCCTGCACATCTGAAACAGCAGTGTGGTCAGATATTCAGATTGCAGATATTATACTCATTACAGCTGAGAATCATAGGGTGTTGTTCACAGCCCTTACCCATCTGGAGAGTTCAAAGTTTTTGTAAATTTGTTTATCTGGTAGGTGGGTAAGCATGGAAAGGGTGCTAAGTTGTTAAAGGAATCAAAACAGTTTGGCTGGTTTGTTTCATGAAGTATTGGAGTTATGCTTCTCCCAGAGAAAAGGAGTGAAAATATGACAAAAAATATTGGTGAAGAAAAAAAAAAAAAAAAAAAGCATTTGTCCTACAGTTTTGTTGAAGAAGGATGTAAATGGGGTAATAAGCACAGTGTAATGCATCCTCATACCTTTCCCTGTTCTCCCCAGTGTTTATAAAGGGAAACCCTGGAGGCTTTGCTGGTCAATTTTGCTTTAGCTATTTCTTGAAAACACGTATTTTTATCCAAGATATTCTGACTCCAAGGCTGGGGTTTGGATTAATGCACTGGGTAATACAGTCAGCTGTGTTTGGAGAGTCCTCAAGCTACAGCTGCTGCAAAATCAATTTGCCCAATTGTTCAGCAAAATATGGACACTGGGAGAACATAGTGGCATTACTTTTGAGACAGAGCTGGCTTCACCCGATCTCCAGGTGCAGTTCAGGACACTGACTTTGGTGTTTAAAACCTTAGGTTTAAGGCCCAAGGTGCAAAGTTGGCTTGGCATGACTGTTTCCAGTAGCACCACCTCTTGCCACCAAGAATGCTGTGAAGCATGTTCCTGCAGAACTGAAACTGTGGGGCTTTTTCACATAAACACATTATGGGGGTAAAGTACAGTAATACAATAAAGAGTGTGATTTAAGGTTGTTTTTCTGCATGGATGGTGAACTACTGCATTAATGGGGAATATTATACAAACCTAAAGAATATGCTTTTTATCACACAGACCCTTAACCTGAGGATCTCACAGGACAGAGACGATAAATCTAAGAAAGATTTCCAGTGACAAACAGAGCCCACGTAGCAACAGCAGAGGCAAACTGTTCATCATTTTGTTTTGTTTTCATTTGAAAGATATGCTTATATGGATTTATGGGTAAGCATGTGATATGGTATTACAACAGCTGATAATAGGCCATGAGCTTTTTATTCAGTTTCCAAGATCTTAGCACTGAGGCTTGTCAAGCTTGCACAGTATGTGCATTTCGTGACCTTGCCTGCAGCTTTTTGCTTGGATCCTGGGTGAGGAAGAAGAAAACATCAATGTGAACATCATGTTTTTCCAGCAAAAGCCTTCAAATGCTGATGACTTGTTGTAACCAACCTCCATCATCATGAGCATGACACCACCATGGGGCTCAGAGAAGCAGCAGGAGAGTCAGCGTAAGTCCTCAAAAGGGATGAAGATTAGAGTTTGTGTATCAGATCTGATTGTATTGATATTCTTCCTTTACCTGTAATAGTTAAATCTGTTTGATTTCAATTCAATCTAAGATTTCAATTATATTAACAATTAATTTGGTAAAAAAAATAAATTGAGCATAACAATTCCTAGTTTTTAAAATCCAGATTGCAGCATGTCACTTAATAATCACCAGCAAATTCACAGACAGTAGATGATAAAACTCTCATGATTTCCATGACTGCAACCAACTATAAACATGGTAGTTCTGTAAAGTTCTCCAGCAATGCAGTTTCCATAGCTCTACCACACATGTTGTAAGATCATAACTATGAGACATAATTATTGATTTAAACTGAGTCCAGTTTAGCCCTCAGGTGCTGTTTCGTCTAACAGTCAGCATATAGGTTATTCATAATAATATTTGATGACTGTTGCAAAGACTAACTTGTTTTCTAAATCTTCAAAAGCAGTTCTTGGATTTCTCTACTGTTCTGTCACTTTGCTGAGCTGTCAGGAAAAAACAAGAGATGGTCTGTAAACCCAGTAAGACTGTTGTACATAAAGGCTTCCCAAGCAGGTAGACTTTGACAAAGTTTAATGCAGAAGCCTGCTAACTTTTTCATAGCTTTTCTTATATTTTTCTCATTGGATGACAAGGAAGAAAGTTGGAGCTGATGTGGAATAGCTAATAGAACAAAAGGGGCAGATCACCTCTACCTTAATAGACTGAAGACTCACCATATGAAATTGCAAGACTTCTTTCAAGGGCTTTATCAAGTTCAAGTCATTTAACTGCAGAATTGCTGACACTGCAATTATCTTCAAGAAGCAGAAAAGTATGATCTGGATAACAAAATAATTGATATGCCCTTCCTCCCCAGAATCACTGTCCTTGATGTTACCTGAAATTGCAAAAGGAGATTTTTCAGTGGTTGAGGAGGTGGAACATACAAATATATTGATTGTCTTCTTAGTCCTGCTAAGAAGACAATCTTAGCTTTCTGCTACCATTTCTTCTCATCCCTGACAATAGGGTTGTTACTATTGGGAAGTTTGGGCTCTGTAAGCAGTCTGAGATGTGAGTCATTCTGTGCAATGAAGACCTTGCTGAGTAATACCTTCTCTGAAGGGCATCCTTTGTAAGAAAAGGACTGTGATTGCATGAGAAGATGTCCGTTCACACCAGAGATTCTTGAAGAAAGCATCCCCAAAGACAGATTGTGAGTCACATGGTTCCTTTGTTAATATAAGACACTTATATTTGATCTGATATGATCTGTTGTTTACACAAGTATGATGCTGGAGGTTGAATGACTTCTTTTCTTTCTCTTCTTGCAGGACATACATTAGATAATACCCACTAAGGGAAAGGCAGAAAGAAATTTCTCTCCAAAATTTGCACTTGTTAATTGCAGTCCTCAGAGGATCCCTTTGAAATTTATCAGGAAACATTCTACATACTTGTGATGTAAACCATTAGGCTGCCTGCACACACTACTCTTTCTGGAGTCTCTACTTTTGGGAAAGCAAAACATTATATGTTTCTCAGTTGGTCCATAATTTACTCTGCCACTGGGGCAGGAAAGCAGTATAATATTAAAAAAAAAAAAAAAAGAAAGAGAATTTGTACATTGAGTCTTCAATGTCAAGCTTCTCATTGCAAGGTAACCAAAGGTTATAGGTTAAACAAATACATACAATCAGAATTGTTTATTAACAACAGTGTGTTCTTCTCAGTGTTCATTTTCTCTTACCTCACAGTCCCAGAATGCATCCTGGACAAAAGAACTGGAGGTTTAGTACCAATGGCAAGAGCCCATCTTCTGAATGGTGCCCTCAGTTGTTATTTTAAGGTTTCCTACAGGGCAGCCACCTCAGCATCTTCTCTCTTCTCCATTTTATTATTCAGATTTGGAATATGAATGCAGTTGTATTTGATGGCTCTGCCTGGATGCTTGGAAGATTTTACCACTCCAGGGTTCATCCCTGAAATAGCAGGGAGTGTATGGACTGTGAAAATAATACGTAGGCTCTTTCTGGAGGTGGACACAGGATGTCACCCCATCCTCTGTAGTCTTGCTATCTCACTGCTGATGCACTCATGTCAAATGTTATGCAGGCTGTTGGTTAAAAATGTATTCAGGCAAGCTTACAATTTCTCATGTGTTACTAGTTTTCTACACAGAATGCAGCTGGGCATGAATTACAGGTTGTTAGTTACTCTGTCTGAGCATGCGTATAGAAGGGCAAGCACCCTCTGCTCTGCAGCTGTTTCATGGGACCCTATGTCATAGCAATTCATTTGCTTTACTATTTAGCCTCCACAACCCAGTTTCTCATCTGAGAACAAGACAAGTTTCTCAAAATCCAGGGAGCAGAATCTGAGGCCGAAGACTTCTAGGAAAATAGGGTTACCTTGGAACGTGTTGCAGAGGTGATTGTTGAAGTAATGTTTGCCTTTCCTGATCCCTTGGTCTGTCTTTTCATTCCCAGCCTTTCACGTGCAGCAGTGGCCAGGTTAGGGGTCTTGGAGGAAGCACCTGCATCCCACTGCTGTGGAGATAATTGTCCTTGGAGTTAAGAAAACAAGGAGGACTGCAGTAAATTACTTTTCTGTACCTTCCAAGTACTTTTCTCAAAATGGAAACTGGACAAAAACTTTCTGTCTCTACAAATAACCTTTCTACTGGGACATCAGAAAAGCTGTGGCAAGCTGGAAAAGCAATGTCAAAAATAAAAACGTTAATACTTCTTACTGTGTGGATGGCCAAGCCCTGGCACAGGCTGCTCAGAGAGGTTGTGGAGTCTCCACCCTTGGAGATATTCAAAAGCTGTCTGGTCACAGTCCTGGGCAACCAGGTCTGTGTGCCTCTGCTTGAGCAGATGGCTTGAACCAGATCTCCTCTGGAGGTCCCTATCACTCTGTCGACCTGTTCAAGTCATTGCTCTGCTTGGTGCTGACTGGGACTTGCTGACAGGCTCTTACGTTGATTTCCCAAGGCTCAGGACTGAGATTTCTAGTGTCTCCTCTCCTCCTGGACTTGTTTAACTCTTTACCAATAATTCTGTGTAATTCATGGAAGGTGGGTTCATAGCACAGATGAGAACCATAATTATAAAACTGTTGACCATTAGGAGGTTCATAGTATATCTTTTCCACCAGTGTCTGAGTAGAAAGTCCAGCCTATCAAATGTAGCTGATTGATACACTTTTGTGAGAAATCTTGCCTTCAAATCACTAGCACTTCATCTTTTATCAGAAAAACTCACAGTATGCTCTACTCCTAAATAGTTTAAAATATGTAATTTATCAAGACTTTTTTCTTATTTTTGAAGAATATCCTGTGAGTTAATACACCTTAGTATTAGGAAAACTTCCTTCATATCAAGCCTGTTTCCCTTTCCAGAATTTCACCTTTTTAGTCCAGGTTCTAGCTCTCTGTCCCTTCTTAGCCCTTTCACCCTGCACATGAATCATCATCTGTGAAACTGCAGGGGAAAACATAGCCTATGCCGAAGGGGAATCCAGCAAAGTTGTGAGACAATGTCCGTTCCCAAAAAGAAAAAAAAATAAAGAGAGAAAAAAAAAAAAAAGGGCCTACTGTATGGCAAAAGAAGTTTCTAGAAAAAAGCTATAATGAATTACCGAAGCTTGCCAATGTATTGAATGGTAATACTAATAGTGATTTTGGCTGTTGAATGACAAATAAAGTAATATTTCCCCAGAAGGGTATACTATAAGGAGGCAAAAGAGGAGCTGATAGTCAACACCGTATATTAATGATACAGAAAGTTTTAAGTCTTAAGAAAAACAACTGCATGCTCAAGAATTTGGGCTTTGCAGTGCAAAATAGAGCTGACAAGGTAGGATAAATTGTTGCTATGGTAAATGTGTTGTCAAATGTGGTTTCAGGCAACTATGCAAGAACTATCAACATGGCTCCTTTTCTGCCACATTAAAACTAGTCTCGAGGGTGTTTTTTAAGCTGTGTTGAAGAGAATCATGATTAATAACTGATAGTTAACAAGTCTTAAGCAAACAGTTTTACAGTCAGCCTCATCTACCTGTTACAGCAATTGTCACATGCTGGGAGAATGTGTAGTGTTCTGGGCACCCACACTTTTTCAGTTTTGACCTTAAAATATCTGTAGTTAAGCAAGGATGAGCACAGTGTTTGTTGGTGAAAATAAGTAGCACCCTGCATCTGCTGAGGTTCAGTTCATCCTCATCATATTTTCTTCTTTAACCTTTACAGCATATGGAAAATTCAAAAAGAAGTGTCCACTAAAAAGGAGAAGAAAGATAATTGCTCTGCAGAGGACACCTACTGGGTGTGCTTTCCTCTAAATGATCCTTCTGGTAGGATGAAGGTTTTTACACATAGGAAAATGGTGAAGCAGGGATAAAGGGTCTTTCCTTTTGCCCAGCACAACACTCCCTTGCAGACATCTTTGATGATAAGGGTGACCTGGGCTCTCTTTGCTATCTAAGAAGATTTAAATCCTTCAGCTTTATGTCTTCGGATATATAAGCCTGCCTATGACAGAAGATAGGTGAAGGGAGGAAAGGGATAATAACTTGCTTCATACCTGCCTTTCATCATAGGGACAAAGTGTCCTGGATGAACTGAAGTGGGATCTCAAAATATGTCATTTGGCTTTTTGGTCAATAATAAGTGAACTTAGACAGAGGAATCAATATTCATCTGTCAGGCATCTCTCAAAATATCATCCAACAGTTGTCATTCAGCTCTATTTGGAGGGGAGAAAAACACACATTTGGGAAAACAGAGGATCCCAGAGATTCCAGCTAGGTTTTGAAGACAGTCCTTATTATTTTGGCCACTGTTTGGAAGGGAGAACATGACTTGCAGCAGGTGAATGCAAGGAATCCTGCTTGATAAGACACACATTAATATTCTGAATTCTGGAGCATACACGATATTCTGTTAAGCTTTCTCATGAAAAGACAATAAAATTTCTATTTAAGGCAATGCACAATACAGCTCCCAAGGGAAAAAGCAATTGATGAAGAAATAAACAAAGGAGCTGGCCTCACAGCCACACCAAAAGGGTCAATATCCTCTGAAGTGGCAAGCAAAACACTGCATTTACAGGCAGTCCCACCATGTTCAGAGGGTTTATTCAAAGAGAGGAAAGTTGAAGGGCTGTCAGATAATGCTAATCTTCATTAAATATTGGCTCCCTGGAAAAACCTAGAAGAGAGACGTGATAGATTTGGTTTAATTGCTTTATGTTTTTCTGTGTAATAGACACCTTAAGTATCAACTGCTTACACAGATATAAATAAGCAGGCATAAGGCAGAAGACAATAGGGGACCATCACTGTCATGGCAGGGTTTACACTAAGCCAAAGAAGTCCTTAGTGAAAGTATTTTTGTTTACATCAGACAGACATTGTAACAGCAAAGTACTCTCGGTACCCACTAGGTCTTTCATAGAGTTAGAAAATGAGACATATGAAATGTGGTGAGCAGAGTTAAGCAGAATGAATTTTTCCTCCAACTTGAATAAAATTAACTGGCCTTACTTTCTTTAGTCTTATTGGAACTTTCTTTTTCCTCTCTCTGAACAAGCCATTCTCTGCTATGTGAATAAAACTTTGGGACTTTGGAGAATCCAACAGGATTTGGGTGAAATTTGTATTAAGTTGGCAAATATAGATGCCTGCTGAAGAATAAGGAGGGTAGCAAAACAGATAATAAGGCATGAACTCAGAATAGTCAAGGAATCAGAAAACAAGTAATTTAATTCAGTGGTTTTTAGGACTCTCAGATCCATAAATCCATTCCCATGGCTATTTCTACAGCATACGGATATAGTGATTAGGAAGAGAAAATAATTTCTAAGCAAGCTGATGTACACTATGGAGAGGCTTACTGAAAAGTGTTCAGGCATCTGCAGGTCAAAAAGGTTGTAAACTACATGTTTAGTCTAGGCTAATGAGCAAAGCAAGAGTGAATGAGCATCTCGGTTCCTTTACACTTTTGTGGCTGCAGCTGAGAAGACCAATCTTATCTTGGGCTGCATGCAAAAGAGCATGACCAGCAGTTCAAGGGAGGTGATTCTCTCCCTTTACTCCGCTCTCGTGAGACCCCACCTGGAGTCCCATGTCCAGCTCTGGAGTCCTCAGTACAGGAAAGATATGGACCTCGTGGAGTGAGTCCAGAGGAGAGCCACAGAAATGATCCAAGGGCTGGAGCACCTCTGCTCTGAGGAAAGGCTGAGAGAGTTGGGGTTGTTCAGCCTGGATAAGAGAAGGGTGCAGAGACATCTTAGAGCAGCCTTCCAGTACTTAAAAGGGGCCTTTAAGAAAGATGGGGAGAGACTTTTTAGCAGGACCTGATGTGGTAGGATGAGGGGTAATGGTTTTAAACTAGAAGAGGCGAGATTCAGGCAGGATGCAAGAAAGAAATTCTTTACAATGAGGATAGTAAAATATTGGAACAGGTTGTCCAGAGAGGTGGTGGATGCACCATCCCTGGAGGCATTCAAGGCCAGGCTGGATGTGGTTCTGAGCAACCTGATCTATTTGAAGATGTCTCTGCTCATTGCAGGGGGATTAGACTAGATGACCTTTGAAAGTCCCTTCAGACCCAAACTATTCTATGATTCCATGATTCTATGATTTCTGAGCTGACTGACCATATACACTCATCATGGTCAGCCCTGATAGAGAAATATCCCCTTATTAACATGCTCCTCTGAATTGCAAATCAAATCTTTGTGGGCTATCATGCATTGTTTCTAGAAAAAGAGTAATTTTTAAATCTACGAAAGGACTTCTGTGGTAATCTATCAGCACAAACCACGTTGAGTGTTTACTCAACAACTCCTGCACGAAAAATCTTGACGTAGTGTCACTCAACAGTCCCTTCCAGAGAGATCTGAAATGCAGGGGGAAAATTCTCAAATGACAGGGCATCTGCCACATGTCAGCTGAGTTGCTGCAGTGCCTCACTGATGATTAATTGCACTTCAATATCAAGTTGAGTTTGCCTAGCTTATGCTTTCACAAGAATGTGTTTTTCTAAGGCACATCCCCCTGCCCTTTTCAGAAACTCTCAATTACGTGTTTTAGTAACCAATGCAAAATACTTGTTCAAGATGTTGGGCTTGGGAGTGGGTGAGGAGCAATCACTACTGTGTGCTTTGGGAGGAAAGTGATCTCTAACCTCAGAGATGGTGCAGCAAATTGCAGCCTCAGCTCTGAAACCTTCACAGATAAACTATACCATTGTAAAGTTGTGAGCTGCAGATTTGATTTTTTTTCCTATTTACAGCTCTGCCCAGCCTTGCCTTTATCAATGAGCATCATTAAGGACTGTGTGCAAATCCTGTTATTCAATCAGAATGCGAAAATGTTTTCTGACAGATATTTAGATACAGGAGAACCAGAAGAACAATCCTCCCTTTCTGATGATTTCTGTGCAATTTTTCTAAAGCATACAGTGTTTGCTTGCAAACCTCTGATCATCACCATCTGATTTTCCTGTCAGGTACAGCTCTGTTACTCTTTCTGGTTTGAATTGCAGGACACACCAAGCCGACCACATTGAAGCAGGTGCGTTGGAGAGAGTTCATGCCTAAAAAGCAGCACATACTTGAAGCAGCCTCCCACATCCCTGGCCCTGAGGAGAAATGGAGAGAGGTACACAGCCCAGAGCATCCCAAGGGGGACATGCTGTGCCCACCAACATGACCTGGTGCTGCAGGGCCAGTCTGCAGCACTGCTGCTCTCCCCAGGCTGTGCAGGAGTTCCTGCAGCCAGGTCCCCTCCAGAGAACTGTTAAGAGGCAGTGCACACAAAGTCACTGAGTTTTATACATAAAGTGGCTTCTCTTTGGTGTCTGTTGCCAAATTCCACTGCTTGCATGACCCTAGGGTGACTGGGTTACTCAGACTTCTTCCCTTCTCCCAGGGAAACAGCAAGATGAGAGGGAGGACATGGTCTTCTGGATGTCTGACACATTCATCCTCCAGGCTAAACAGCAGAAAAGTAGGAAAGCTTCTGGAAAGAGATTATCCCAAGGAAGATTGGCTCATCTTGCATATGCACAAAGTAAGTTGACAAAATTGCTCCAGTGCTTTTGATCTGAGTGACACATTTTGTAGTTCACCACTAATTCAAAAGCTAGTGTCCATTCACAGGACAGTGTCTTACCAGGATTAAACTACCCTGTGGAAGCGGGGGTCAGGGAAAAAGGAGGATTTATTTTCTAAAGAAAGCCGAAGATCTCTTCGTATCCCTAATGAAAGTACCAAAGGATCCTTGCAACTAGAGTAGCAGGGCTGTGGTGGTGCGCACATTTTCATGGATGCAGGGACATGCCAGGCAAGGAGACAAGTGACTGAGGAAGCTCTGCCCATGGACATCTTCCCCATCAGTAATAGGACGGGTGGCTCAGGTCCCGTGGCTCATTGTGGTGTGGAAACACTGTGCACAGACAGTGCTCAGGATTGGGCTCTCCACAGGAAGATTTTCATGACGGCTTTAAAAATCACAGGTGAACTCTGGAGGGCAAGCCTGACCACATCTGCCATGCAGCGCCCAGCAGGGAGCTGTGATTTTAAGCAAGTTACACCAAGGACCTACCTGCAGTCCAACCAGAAAAGTACTTCTTGATCTGGAGATGGCATTTTTTCACTCTGAACAACTGTGAGCTTCTTGTTACATTGTCATCATTATCAATGACAATCTGCCCTTTAATAATCCTCAGTGAAAGTGCACGTATTGTTGCTTGCCTTATTAAGTGGATGAATCCATGTGTGAATTAATTAATCTGAGCATTATTCAGAAGAGCTTGTGGAGAATACAGCACTCAGAGTTGTCTGAATCTCTTTTTTTCCATCTGCTTTGTGATGCACTTCTCGTCCCCATCACCAAAGTGTGTTAGGTGGAAGTAGATGAACGTTATGTAATTCTTACTTAAAGAATAAAATACGGTTGTTTTTTTTTCTCAGTTTCCCAGGTGATGAGTGCGTTGTGACACATGCTGTGACACACCATTGGCTGGAGAGATGTGTGAAACCCCCTTTGTCAGTTCAGATGAGTTATCCTGGAAACTTGGAAAAAGCATAGTTTTCCTGAAATTTCATTCACATGCAGGGTGGAGTAGGTGTTTGTACCAAATAAATTATCTGGAGCTTGGGAACATAGATTGATAATGGAGAATCATAGAATAGGTAGGGTTGAAAAGGACCTAAAGATCATCTAGTTCCACCCCCCCTGCCATGAGCAGGGACATCTCGCAGTAAACCATGTCACCCAAGGTTCCATCCAACCTGGCCTTGAACACCACCAGGGTTGGAGCATTCACAACTTCCTTGGGCAACCCATTCCAGTGCCTCACCACCCTCACAGTAAAGAACTTCTTCCTTAGATCTAACCTAAACTTCCCCTGTTTAAGTTTGAAGCCATTACCCCTTGTCCTACCGCTACAGTTCCTAATGAAGAGTCCCTTCCCAGCATCCTTGTAGGCCCCCTTCAGATATTGGAAGGCTGCTATGAGGTCTCCACGCAGCCTTCTCTTCTCCAGGCTGAACAGCCCCAACTTTCTCAGTCTGTCTTCATATGGGAGGTGCTCCAGCCCCTTCTCCTGTGTTTTGCCTTTTCCTTTTTCCTGAGAAAAAGAAATTTATTGTCTATGGTGTCTCTCACGCTTGTTGGCTGCTGAAGATCTCCAATAAAAGTTTTCTTGCAGACCTCTGTGTGTGGACACAGAAAACGTTTGTTTGAGTGTATTATGTTGTAAAACAGAAGAATAGTGTAGATTATTTGTTTAATAGTTTAACAAGACAAGAATATCCTACTCATATGCTGGAACATAGGAAAAAATGGACAATACCTTATAAAGGACCTTGTAACTCTCTCATGTATGTCCCTTTTTATGCTTAATCTGAATTGCCCACTTCTGCCAGGTTGGGAATAGCCAGTGAAACCTTCACCGAGGGTTGATGTGCAGGCACATACATGTCCTTTTTCTGCTCCATACATCCCATTCCAGCACGTGCTGGTGCCTGCCTTGGTGCTGGCAAGTGCACTGCCAGCACTTGGTAAAGGTTGAAATTAAGGCTCAGAAAAATTTTGGCAAAGATTTTCTCCAGGGTAAGAGCCGTCTTGTGTTCAATATGAGAAAAAGTTACTTCTGGGTTCTTTTGTTTAAAGGAATGGAGGTCTCTAAGTAGACAACAAGTAACTTTATTTGTGGACGGTTTAACAAATGCCACCACATAGTGCCTTCTTACCCTTTCCCCTCTGACACCACCTATTTTGTAGTCTGTTGTGATGGTTTCTTTGGCTACTAGCACATGAAGCCATAGAAAGCCTTCAAAAGTACCTGGCAAAATGCACTGGAAACAAGTTTTCTCATTTTGTGGAGTCATTTTAAGGATGGGTGTCTTTTGGGTTTGTTTTGGGTTTTGTTTTGATTTTTTTTTTGGTTTGGTTTGGTTTGGTTTTTTTGAACCACCACACAAAGAATAACTTTTCTGGATTTTTTTCCCTAACTTTTTTAGGTTAACAAAATTCGTTTTCTATCTTTTTCTTATCTGTTTAAAGAATCAGAGCATGCTAATGTTTTGTGAGCCTGTGTTCATTAAAGATTATATTTTATTAGATAACCTTCAATCAAGTTGCATCCAAGGTCATGGGTGAATGTAACTTACACGTCCATCTCAGTTCCCAGTGAAAACACTAACAGAATAGTGGAAAAATGTGCAATCTCAGAGCAATATAATAAAGAACTTACATGCTGAACAATAAGACACTTAATACCACTACTCAGAAATGAAAAAAACAGACATAGGTCTTAAATTCCAACCTACTGTGGGGTGTAGACACTTACCTCTTGGCCCCAAGTCCCCGCCTGGCAGCTTCATGCTGAACCCACCCCTCAACTCCTCCCGTCTCCCCAAGTAAATGTTTAGCCCAGATTTGCCCTAAGAAATCAGTCGGATCATCAAGACTTAATTTTTTTCTTCAAGGCAATAAGAAGCCCAACATTTGTTCAAATTAGTCTTTTACTTTTTCCTGTTGGAAATATTCATTTAGCCTAAAAAACCCCAAAATCTTTATGAGAATTTTTAAATGCTGATTTTTAATGCTCACAGCTACTGGCTTTCCTTATCCAGTATATCCTGAGTCTCTAACTTTAATCCAAAGATATTGTAACATTTCAGAAGTGAATCAGCCAGGTCGAGTTTTTATCAGTGGGTAAGTCAAGTTGTCCTTTCAAACTTGTTTTAATCAAAGTACCCTAGACCTAACATTAATATAAACACTGGCAATAATGGCAAGTATGACCATTATGTTAGAAGAGATTCAAGTAAATGTAAATGAAATGCCTTTCCAACTCTTTTCTCAGGCCATAAGGAAGTAAACTCTTCTACATTGTGAAAGCAGATGAGTGACAAATGGGGATGCCATAAAGTAGAAATAAATTTTCTAAAGAAAACAAAAGTAGGAAGTTTGCATTGTTTCAGGTTATGTTAAAAGATTGCTCTGTATTAAAGCACTGGAAAACATATAGTAGATAAATCACATAGCCCAAGCTGATTAGAAAGTTTTGATGCAGGAAAGTTTTGATGCAGGAAAAATTCATTACATACTAAAGAATATAGAGATTTTATAGGCTTCTGGATTAAGATGGAAAAAAATACCAGTCATTAAACCTGTTATTTAAATGATTTTACTATAATACTCCTCTCATTCTAAGTTATAATGTGATATTCCTTCAGAATATGATAATGGCCTGCAGATATTATAACACCACCTCTTTTAGACAACTGCATCAAACTACCATTAATTACGTTAAGATGTTACTTTTGTTGCTTTTGTTAAAGGGACTTTTTAGAAAGACTAAAGTACCTCAATAATTACTGAGAGCTCTCTTGGCAACAGCTGAATTCACAGCCAGAAGAAAAGGCTCTAAATAAGTCTAGTTTAACCTCCTATGCATCTGTGATCAACATCAATGCTTGAGTAGAGCACATTTGCTCTGCCCCTCACCACTGAAGTTCAGGGCATTGACATGTGCCCTGGAATGGCAACTGAAGTTGTATTACATGGGAGACAACTAGATCTGGGTGACAGATCCACCTTGAATTTGGGTCAGCACTCAAATAAACAGCGCACTATTTGTCCTTCCCCTGCAGGACACTGCCACTCTCATTCCTG